>NW_028274825.1:610698-916047 GCF_037043125.1 Eumetopias jubatus
ACAACTGCACCCAAAACCAGAAGAGACCTAGGAATATATTCATCCCAAGAGGCAAAGGATCTGTACTCAGAAAACTACAAAATACGCAGGAAAGAAATTGAAGAAGACACAAAGAAACGGAAAAACGTTCCATGCTCATGGATTGGGAGAACCAACATTGTGAAGAGTTCAATGCTACCTAGAGCAATCTACACATGCAATGCAATCCCCATCAAAATACCATCCACTTTTTTCCAGGAAATGGAACAAATACTCCTAAAATTTGAATGGAACCAGAAGAGACCCCGAATAGCCAGAGGAATATTGAGAAAGAAAAGCAAAGCTGGCGGCATCACAATTCTGGACTTCCAGCTCTATGACAAAGCTGTCATCATCAAGACAGTATGGTACTGGCACAAAAACAGACACATGGATCCATGGAACAGAATCGAGAGCCCAGAAATGGACCCTCAACTCTATGGTCAACTTATCTTTGACAGAGCAGGAAGGAATGTCCAATGGCAAAAAGAGAGTCTCTTCAACAACTGGTGTTGGGAGAATTGGACAGCCCCATGCAGAAGAATGACAGTGGACCATTTCCTGACACCACACACAAAAGTAGACTCCAAATGGTTGAAAGACCTCAATGTGAGACAGGAGTCCATCAAAATCCTAAAGGAGAACACAGGTAGCAAGCACTTCGACCTCAGCCGCAGCAACTTCTTCCTAGAAACATCACCAAAGGCACGGGAAGCCAGGGCAAAAATGAACTATTGGGATTTCATCAAGATAAAAAGCTTTGGCACAGCAAAAGAAACAGTCCACAAAACCAAAAGACAACCGACAGAATGGGAGAAATTATTTGCAAATGACCTATCAGATAAAGGGCTACTACCCAATATGTATAAAAACTTATCAAACTCAACACCCAAAGAACAAATAATCCAATCAAGAAATAGGCAGAAGACATGAACAGACATTTTTCCAAAGAAGACATCCAAATGGCCCACAGGCACATGAAAAAGTGCTCAACACGGCTTGGCATCAGAGAAATCCAAATGAAAACCTCAATGAGATACCACCTCACACCCGTCAGAATGGCTCAAATGAACAAGTCAGGGAACGACAGAGTTTGGCGGGGATGTGGAGATAGGGGAACCCGCCGACACTGGTGGTGGGAATGCAAGCTGCTGCAACCCCTCTGGAAAACAGTATGGAGGTTCCTCACACAGTTGAAATTAGAGCTACCATTCGATCCAACATTTGCACTCCTGGGTATTTACCCCAAAGATACAAATGTAGGGACCCGAAGCGGTACGTGCACCCCATTGTTTATAGCAGCAATGTCCACAATAGCCAAACTGTGGAAACAGCCAAGATGTCCATCGACAGATGAATGGATAAAGAAGAGGTGGTATATATATACACAATGGACTATTACGCAGCCATCAAAAGGAATGAGATGTTGCCATGGACAACGACGTGGATGGAACTGGAGGGTCCGACGATTAGTGAAATAAGTCAATCAGAGAAAGACATGTATCATATGACCCCACTGATATGAGGGATTCTTAATCTCAGGAACAGAGTGAGGCTTGCTGGAGTGGTCGGGGGTGGGAGGGATGGGGTGGCTGGGTGATAGACATTGGGGAGGGTATGAGCTACGGTGAGCGCTGTGAATTGTGTAAGACTGTTGAATCACAGATCTGTACTTCTGAAACAACGCAACATATGTTAAGAATAAAGGAAAAGAAGGAGACAGCAGGAGTGGAAGAATGAAGGGGAGTTAGTGAGAGGATGAGACGGACCAGGAGAGATGATGGGTTCTGAAAAAAAATCTGAGGTTTCTAGAGGGGAGGTGGGTCGGGGGATTGGTTAGCCTGGTGGTGGGTATTAAAGAGGGCACATTCTCCATGGAGCACTGTGTGTTAGGAACAAACAATGAATCATGGGACACTACACCAAAACAAATGATGTACTCCATGGTGATTAACAAAGCAATAAAAAACAAAGACTGTAATAAGAGATGAAGAAGGACACTATATCCTACTTAAAGGGTCTATCCAACAAGAAGATCTCACAATTGTAAATATCTATGCCCCGAACATGGGAGCATCCAATTATATAAGGCAATTAAGAAGAAAAGCAAAGAAACACATTGACCACCATACAATCATAGTGGGGGACTTTAACACCCCCCCTGACTGAAATGGCCAGATCATCTAAGCAAAAGATCAACAAGGAAATAAAGACTTTAAATGACACACTGGACCAAATGGACTTCACAGACATATTCAGAACGTTCCATCCCAATGCAACGGAATACACATTCTTCTCTAGTGCCCATGGAACATTCTCCAGAATGGATCACATCCTAGGTCACAAATCAGGTCTCAACCGGTACCCAAAGATTGGGATCATTCCCTGCACATTTTCAGACCACAATGTTTTGAAACTAGAACTCAATCACAAGAGGAGAGTCGGAAAGAACTCAAATACATGGAGGCTAAAGAGCATCCTACGAAAGAATGAATGGGTCAACCAGGAAATTAAAGAAGAATTTAAAAAGTTCATGGAAACCAATGAAAATGAAAACTCAACTGTCCAAAATCTTTGGGATACAGCCAAGGCAGTCCTGCGAGGAAAGTATATAGCAATACAAGCCTTTCTCAAGAAACAAGAAAGGTCTCAAATACACACCCAACCCTACACCTAAAGGAGCTGGAGAAAGAACGGCAAATAAAGCCTAAACCCAGCAGGAGAAGAGAAATCATGCAGTTCAGAGCAGAAATCAATGAAATAGAACCCAGAAGAACAGTAGAAGTGATCAACGGAACTAGGAGCTGGTACTTTGAAAGAATTCACAAGATTGATACACCCCTGTCCAGGCTGATCAAAAAGAAAAGAGAAATGACCCAAATCAACAAAATCATGAATGAAAGAGGAGAGATCACAAACAACACCAAAGAAATACAAACAATTATAAGAACGTAATCTGAGCAACCCTAGGGCAGCAAATTCCATAACCTGGAAGAAATGGGTGCATTCCTAGAGATGTGTCAACTAACAAAACTGACCCAGGAAGAAATAGAAAACATGAACAGTCCTATAACCACGAAGGCAATTGAAGTAGTCATCAAAAACCTCCCAAGAAACCAAAGCCCAGGGCCAGATGGTTTCCCAGGGGAATTCTATCAGACATTTAAAGAAGAATTAATACCTATTCTCCTGAAACTGTTCCAAACAATAGAAATGGAAGGAAAACTTCCAAACTCATTTATGAGGCCACCATTACCTTGATTCCAAAACCAGACAAAGATCCCATCAAAAAGGAGAATTAGAGACCAATATCCTTGATGAACATCGATGCAAAATTTCTCACCAAAATACTAGCCAAGAGGACCCAACAGTACATGAAAAGGAGTATTCACCATGACCAAGTGGGATTTATCCCTGGGCTGCAAGGCTGGTTCAACATCCGCAAATCAGTCAACGTGATCAAATACATTAACAAAAGAAAGAACGAGAATCATATGATCCTCTCAATAGATGCAGAAAAAGCATTGGACAAAGTACAGCACCCTTTCTGGATCAAAACTCTTCAGAGTATAGGGACAGCGGGTACATACCTCAATATCATAAAAGCCATCTACGAAAACCCTACAGCGAATATCATTCTCAATGGGGAAAAGCTGAGATCTTTTCCCCTAAGGTCAGGAACGCGGCAGGGATAGCCATTCTCACCACTGCTATTCAACATAGTATTAGAAGTCCTAGCCACAGCAATCAGACAACAAAATGTAATCCAAGGCATCCAAATCGGCAGAGAGGAAGTCAAACTCTCACTCTTTGCAGATGATATGATACTTTATGTGGAAAACCGAAAAGACTCCACCCCAAAACTGCTAGAACTCACACAGCAATTCCGTCAAGTAGCAGGCTATAAAATCAATGCACAGGAATCAGTGGCATTCCTATACACCAACAACAAGACAGAAGAGAGACAAATCAAGGAGTCGATCCCATTCACAACTGCACCCAAAACCAGAAGAGACCTAGGAATATATTCATCCCAAGAGGCAAAGGATCTGTACTCAGAAAACTACAAAATACGCAGGAAAGAAATTGAAGAAGACACAAAGAAACGGAAAAACGTTCCATGCTCATGGATTGGGAGAACCAACATTGTGAAGAGTTCAATGCTACCTAGAGCAATCTACACATGCAATGCAATCCCCATCAAAATACCATCCACTTTTTTCCAGGAAATGGAACAAATACTCCTAAAATTTGAATGGAACCAGAAGAGACCCCGAATAGCCAGAGGAATATTGAGAAAGAAAAGCAAAGCTGGCGGCATCACAATTCTGGACTTCCAGCTCTATGACAAAGCTGTCATCATCAAGACAGTATGGTACTGGCACAAAAACAGACACATGGATCCATGGAACAGAATCGAGAGCCCAGAAATGGACCCTCAACTCTATGGTCAACTTATCTTTGACAGAGCAGGAAGGAATGTCCAATGGCAAAAAGAGAGTCTCTTCAACAACTGGTGTTGGGAGAATTGGACAGCCCCATGCAGAAGAATGACAGTGGACCATTTCCTGACACCACACACAAAAGTAGACTCCAAATGGTTGAAAGACCTCAATGTGAGACAGGAGTCCATCAAAATCCTAAAGGAGAACACAGGTAGCAAGCACTTCGACCTCAGCCGCAGCAACTTCTTCCTAGAAACATCACCAAAGGCACGGGAAGCCAGGGCAAAAATGAACTATTGGGATTTCATCAAGATAAAAAGCTTTGGCACAGCAAAAGAAACAGTCCACAAAACCAAAAGACAACCGACAGAATGGGAGAAATTATTTGCAAATGACCTATCAGATAAAGGGCTACTACCCAATATGTATAAAAACTTATCAAACTCAACACCCAAAGAACAAATAATCCAATCAAGAAATAGGCAGAAGACATGAACAGACATTTTTCCAAAGAAGACATCCAAATGGCCCACAGGCACATGAAAAAGTGCTCAACACGGCTTGGCATCAGAGAAATCCAAATGAAAACCTCAATGAGATACCACCTCACACCCGTCAGAATGGCTCAAATGAACAAGTCAGGGAACGACAGAGTTTGGCGGGGATGTGGAGATAGGGGAACCCGCCGACACTGGTGGTGGGAATGCAAGCTGCTGCAACCCCTCTGGAAAACAGTATGGAGGTTCCTCACACAGTTGAAATTAGAGCTACCATTCGATCCAACATTTGCACTCCTGGGTATTTACCCCAAAGATACAAATGTAGGGACCCGAAGCGGTACGTGCACCCCATTGTTTATAGCAGCAATGTCCACAATAGCCAAACTGTGGAAACAGCCAAGATGTCCATCGACAGATGAATGGATAAAGAAGAGGTGGTATATATATACACAATGGACTATTACGCAGCCATCAAAAGGAATGAGATGTTGCCATGGACAACGACGTGGATGGAACTGGAGGGTCCGACGATTAGTGAAATAAGTCAATCAGAGAAAGACATGTATCATATGACCCCACTGATATGAGGGATTCTTAATCTCAGGAACAGAGTGAGGCTTGCTGGAGTGGTCGGGGGTGGGAGGGATGGGGTGGCTGGGTGATAGACATTGGGGAGGGTATGAGCTACGGTGAGCGCTGTGAATTGTGTAAGACTGTTGAATCACAGATCTGTACTTCTGAAACAACGCAACATATTTTAAGAATAAAGGAAAAGAAGGAGACAGCAGGAGTGGAAGAATGAAGGGGAGTTAGTGAGAGGATGAGACGGACCAGGAGAGATGATGGGTTCTGAAAAAAAATCTGAGGTTTCTAGAGGGGAGGTGGGTCGGGGGATTGGTTAGCCTGGTGGTGGGTATTAAAGAGGGCACATTCTCCATGGAGCACTGTGTGTTAGGAACAAACAATGAATCATGGGACACTACACCAAAACAAAGGATGTACTCCATGGTGATTAACAAAGCAATAAAAAACAAAGACTGTAATAAGAGATGAAGAAGGACACTATATCCTACTTAATGGGTCTATCCAACAAGAAGATCTCACAATTGTAAATATCTATGCCCCGAACATGGGAGCATCCAATTATATAAGGCAATTAAGAAGAAAAGCAAAGAAACACATTGACCACCATACAATCATAGTGGGGGACTTTAACACCCCCCCTGACTGAAATGGCCAGATCATCTAAGCAAAAGATCAACAAGGAAATAAAGACTTGAAATGACACACTGGACCAAATGGACTTCACAGACATATTCAGAACGTTCCATCCCAATGCAACGGAATACACATTCTTCTCTAGTGCCCATGGAACATTCTCCAGAATGGATCACATCCTAGGTCACAAATCAGGTCTCAACCGGTACCCAAAGATTGGGATCATTCCCTGCACATTTTCAGACCACAATGTTTTGAAACTAGAACTCAATCACAAGAGGAGAGTCGGAAAGAACTCAAATACATGGAGGCTAAAGAGCATCCTACGAAAGAATGAATGGGTCAACCAGGAAATTAAAGAAGAATTTAAAAAGTTCATGGAAACCAATGAAAATGAAAACTCAACTGTCCAAAATCTTTGGGATACAGCCAAGGCAGTCCTGCGAGGAAAGTATATAGCAATACAAGCCTTTCTCAAGAAACAAGAAAGGTCTCAAATACACACCCAACCCTACACCTAAAGGAGCTGGAGAAAGAACGGCAAATAAAGCCTAAACCCAGCAGGAGAAGAGAAATCATGCAGTTCAGAGCAGAAATCAATGAAATAGAACCCAGAAGAACAGTAGAAGTGATCAACGGAACTAGGAGCTGGTACTTTGAAAGAATTCACAAGATTGATACACCCCTGTCCAGGCTGATCAAAAAGAAAAGAGAAATGACCCAAATCAACAAAATCATGAATGAAAGAGGAGAGATCACAAACAACACCAAAGAAATACAAACAATTATAAGAACGTAATCTGAGCAACCCTAGGGCAGCAAATTCCATAACCTGGAAGAAATGGGTGCATTCCTAGAGATGTGTCAACTAACAAAACTGACCCAGGAAGAAATAGAAAACATGAACAGTCCTATAACCACGAAGGCAATTGAAGTAGTCATCAAAAACCTCCCAAGAAACCAAAGCCCAGGGCCAGATGGTTTCCCAGGGGAATTCTATCAGACATTTAAAGAAGAATTAATACCTATTCTCCTGAAACTGTTCCAAACAATAGAAATGGAAGGAAAACTTCCAAACTCATTTATGAGGCCACCATTACCTTGATTCCAAAACCAGACAAAGATCCCATCAAAAAGGAGAATTAGAGACCAATATCCTTGATGAACATCGATGCAAAATTTCTCACCAAAATACTAGCCAAGAGGACCCAACAGTACATGAAAAGGAGTATTCACCATGACCAAGTGGGATTTATCCCTGGGCTGCAAGGCTGGTTCAACATCCGCAAATCAGTCAACGTGATCAAATACATTAACAAAAGAAAGAACGAGAATCATATGATCCTCTCAATAGATGCAGAAAAAGCATTGGACAAAGTACAGCACCCTTTCTGGATCAAAACTCTTCAGAGTATAGGGACAGCGGGTACATACCTCAATATCATAAAAGCCATCTACGAAAACCCTACAGCGAATATCATTCTCAATGGGGAAAAGCTGAGATCTTTTCCCCTAAGGTCAGGAACGCGGCAGGGATAGCCATTCTCACCACTGCTATTCAACATAGTATTAGAAGTCCTAGCCACAGCAATCAGACAACAAAATGTAATCCAAGGCATCCAAATCGGCAGAGAGGAAGTCAAACTCTCACTCTTGGCAGATGATATGATACTTTATGTGGAAAACCCAAAAGACTCCACCCCAAAACTGCTAGAACTCACACAGCAATTCCGTCAAGTAGCAGGCTATAAAATCAATGCACAGGAATCAGTGGCATTCCTATACACCAACAACAAGACAGAAGAGAGACAAATCAAGGAGTCGATCCCATTCACAACTGCACCCAAAACCAGAAGAGACCTAGGAATATATTCATCCCAAGAGGCAAAGGA
This sequence comes from Eumetopias jubatus, assembly GCF_037043125.1. NCBI lineage: Eukaryota > Metazoa > Chordata > Mammalia > Carnivora > Otariidae > Eumetopias > Eumetopias jubatus. The sequence continues at coordinate 618,772 of NW_028274825.1, forward strand.
TCTGTACTCAGAAAACTACAAAATACGCAGGAAAGAAATTGAAGAAGACACAAAGAAACGGAAAAACGTTCCATGCTCATGGATTGGGAGAACCAACATTGTGAAGAGTTCAATGCTACCTAGAGCAATCTACACATGCAATGCAATCCCCATCAAAATACCATCCACTTTTTTCCAGGAAATGGAACAAATACTCCTAAAATTTGAATGGAACCAGAAGAGACCCCGAATAGCCAGAGGAATATTGAGAAAGAAATGCAAAGCTGGCGGCATCACAATTCTGGACTTCCAGCTCTATGACAAAGCTCTCATCAACAAGACAGTATGGTACTGGCACAAAAACAGACACATGGATCCATGGAACAGAATCGAGAGCCCAGAAATGGACCCTCAACTCTATGGTCAACTTATCTTTGACAGAGCAGGAAGGAATGTCCAATGGCAAAAAGAGAGTCTCTTCAACAACTGGTGTTGGGAGAATTGGACAGCCCCATGCAGAAGAATGACAGTGGACCATTTCCTGACACCACACACAAAAGTAGACTCCAAATGGTTGAAAGACCTCAATGTGAGACAGGAGTCCATCAAAATCCTAAAGGAGAACACAGGTAGCAAGCACTTCGACCTCAGCCGCAGCAACTTCTTCCTAGAAACATCACCAAAGGCACGGGAAGCCAGGGCAAAAATGAACTATTGGGATTTCATCAAGATAAAAAGCTTTGGCACAGCAAAAGAAACAGTCCACAAAACCAAAAGACAACCGACAGAATGGGAGAAATTATTTGCAAATGACCTATCAGATAAAGGGCTACTACCCAATATGTATAAAAACTTATCAAACTCAACACCCAAAGAACAAATAATCCAATCAAGAAATAGGCAGAAGACATGAACAGACATTTTTCCAAAGAAGACATCCAAATGGCCCACAGGCACATGAAAAAGTGCTCAACACGGCTTGGCATCAGAGAAATCCAAATGAAAACCTCAATGAGATACCACCTCACACCCGTCAGAATGGCTCAAATGAACAAGTCAGGGAACGACAGAGTTTGGCGGGGATGTGGAGATAGGGGAACCCGCCGACACTGGTGGTGGGAATGCAAGCTGCTGCAACCCCTCTGGAAAACAGTATGGAGGTTCCTCACACAGTTGAAATTAGAGCTACCATTCGATCCAACATTTGCACTCCTGGGTATTTACCCCAAAGATACAAATGTAGGGACCCGAAGCGGTACGTGCACCCCATTGTTTATAGCAGCAATGTCCACAATAGCCAAACTGTGGAAACAGCCAAGATGTCCATCGACAGATGAATGGATAAAGAAGAGGTGGTATATATATACACAATGGACTATTACGCAGCCATCAAAAGGAATGAGATGTTGCCATGGACAACGACGTGGATGGAACTGGAGGTTCCGACGATTAGTGAAATAAGTCAATCAGAGAAAGACATGTATCATATGACCCCACTGATATGAGGGATTCTTAATCTCAGGAACAGAGTGAGGCTTGCTGGAGTGGTCGTGGGTGGGAGGGATGGGGTGGCTGGGTGATAGACATTGGGGAGGGTATGAGCTACGGTGAGCGCTGTGAATTGTGTAAGACTGTTGAATCACAGATCTGTACTTCTGAAACAACGCAACATATTTTAAGAATAAAGGAAAAGAAGGAGACAGCAGGAGTGGAAGAATGAAGGGGAGTTAGTGAGAGGATGAGACGGACCAGGAGAGATGATGGGTTCTGAAAAAAAATCTGAGGTTTCTAGAGGGGAGGTGGGTCGGGGGATTGGTTAGCCTGGTGGTGGGTATTAAAGAGGGCACATTCTCCATGGAGCACTGTGTGTTAGGAACAAACAATCAATCATGGGACACTACACCAAAACAAATGATGTACTCCATGGTGATTAACAAAGCAATAAAAAACAAAGACTGTAATAAGAGATGAAGAAGGACACTATATCCTACTTAAAGGGTCTATCCAACAAGAAGATCTCACAATTGTAAATATCTATGCCCCGAACATGGGAGCATCCAATTATATAAGGCAATTAAGAAGAAATGCAAAGAAACACATTGACCACCATACAATCATAGTGGGGGACTTTAACACCCCCCCTGACTGAAATGGCCAGATCATCTAAGCAAAAGATCAACAAGGAAATAAAGACTTTAAATGACACACTGGACCAAATGGACTTCACAGACATATTCAGAACGTTCCATCCCAATGCAACGGAATACACATTCTTCTCTAGTGCCCATGGAACATTCTCCAGAATGGATCACATCCTAGGTCACAAATCAGGTCTCAACCGGTACCCAAAGATTGGGATCATTCCCTGCACATTTTCAGACCACAATGTTTTGAAACTAGAACTCAATCACAAGAGGAGAGTCGGAAAGAACTCAAATACATGGAGGCTAAAGAGCATCCTACGAAAGAATGAATGGGTCAACCAGGAAATTAAAGAAGAATTTAAAAAGTTCATGGAAACCAATGAAAATGAAAACTCAACTGTCCAAAATCTTTGGGATACAGCCAAGGCAGTCCTGCGAGGAAAGTATATAGCAATACAAGCCTTTCTCAAGAAACAAGAAAGGTCTCAAATACACACCCAACCCTACACCTAAAGGAGCTGGAGAAAGAACGGCAAATAAAGCCTAAACCCAGCAGGAGAAGAGAAATCATGCAGTTCAGAGCAGAAATCAATGAAATAGAACCCAGAAGAACAGTAGAAGTGATCAACGGAACTAGGAGCTGGTACTTTGAAAGAATTCACAAGATTGATACACCCCTGTCCAGGCTGATCAAAAAGAAAAGAGAAATGACCCAAATCAACAAAATCATGAATGAAAGAGGAGAGATCACAAACAACACCAAAGAAATACAAACAATTATAAGAACGTAATCTGAGCAACCCTAGGGCAGCAAATTCCATAACCTGGAAGAAATGGGTGCATTCCTAGAGATGTGTCAACTAACAAAACTGACCCAGGAAGAAATAGAAAACATGAACAGTCCTATAACCACGAAGGCAATTGAAGTAGTCATCAAAAACCTCCCAAGAAACCAAAGCCCAGGGCCAGATGGTTTCCCAGGGGAATTCTATCAGACATTTAAAGAAGAATTAATACCTATTCTCCTGAAACTGTTCCAAACAATAGAAATGGAAGGAAAACTTCCAAACTCATTTATGAGGCCACCATTACCTTGATTCCAAAACCAGACAAAGATCCCATCAAAAAGGAGAATTAGAGACCAATATCCTTGATGAACATCGATGCAAAAATTCTCACCAAAATAATAGCCAAGAGGACCCAACAGTACATGAAAAGGAGTATTCACCATGACCAAGTGGGATTTATCCCTGGGCTGCAAGGCTGGTTCAACATCCGCAAATCAGTCAACGTGATCAAATACATTAACAAAAGAAAGAACGAGAATCATATGATCCTCTCAATAGATGCAGAAAAAGCATTGGACAAAGTACAGCACCCTTTCTGGATCAAAACTCTTCAGAGTATAGGGACAGCGGGTACATACCTCAATATCATAAAAGCCATCTACGAAAACGGTACAGCGAATATCATTCTCAATGGGGAAAAGCTGAGATCTTTTCCCCTAAAGTCAGCAACGCGGCAGGGATAGCCACTCTCACCACTGCTATTCAACATAGTATTAGAAGTCCTAGCCACAGCAATCAGACAACAAAAAGTAATCCAAGGCATCCAAATCGGCAGAGAGGAAGTCAAACTCTCACTCTTGGCAGATGATATGATACTTTATGTGGAAAACCCAAAAGACTCCACCCCAAAACTTCTAGAACTCACACAGCAATTCCGTCATGTAGCAGGCTATAAAATCAATGCACAGGAATCAGTGGCATTCCTATACAACAACAACAAGACAGAAGAGAGACAAATCAAGGAGTCGATCCCATTCACAACTGCACCCAAAACCAGAAGAGACCTAGGAATATATTGAACCCAAGAGGCAAGGGATCTGTACTCAGAAAACTACAAAATACGCAGGAAAGAAATTGAAGAAGACACAAAGAAACGGAAAAACGTTCCATGCTCATGGATTGGGAGAACCAACATTGTGAAGAGGTCAATGCTACCTAGAGCAATCTACACATGCAATGCAATCCCCATCAAAATAGCATCCACTTTTTTCCACGAAATGGAACAAATAATCCTAAAATTTGAATGGAACCTGAAGAGACCCCGAGTAGCCAGAGGAATATTGAGAAAGAAAAGCAAAGCTGTCGGCATCACAATTCTGGACTTCCAGCTCTATGACAAAGCTGTCATCATCAAGACAGTATGGTACTGGCACAAAAACAGACACATGGATCCATGGAACAGAATCGAGAGCCCAGAAATGGACCCTCAACTCTATGGTCAACTTATCTTTGACAGAGCAGGAAGGAATGTCCAATGGCAAAAAGAGAGTCTCTTCAACAATTGGTGTTGGGAGAATTGGACAGCCCCATTCAGAAGAATGACACTGGACCATTTCCTGACACCACACACAGAAGTAGACGCCAAATGGTTGAAAGACCTCAATGTGAGACAGGAGTCCATCAAAATCCTAAAGGAGAACACAGGTAGCAAGCTCTTCGACCTCAGCCGCAGCAACTTCTTCCTAGAAACATCACCAAAGGCACGGGAAGCCAGGGCAAAAATGAACTATTTGGATTTCATCAAGATAAAAAGCTTTGGCACAGCAAAAGAAACAGTCCACAAAACCAAAAGACAACCGACAGAATGGGAGAAATTTTTGCAAATGACCTATCAGATAAAGGGCTACTATCCAATATGTATAAAAACTTATCAAACTCAACACCCAAAGAACAAATAATCCAATCAAGAAATAGGCAGAAGACATGAACAGACATTTTTCCAAAGAAGACATCCAAATGGCCCACAGGCACATGAAAAAGTGCTCAACACGGCTCGGCATCAGGGAAATCCAAATCAAAACCTCAATGAGATACCACCTCACACCCGTCAGAATGGCTCAAATGAACAAGTCAGGGAACGACAGAGGTTGGCGGGGATGTGGAGAAAGGGGAACCCTCCTACACTGGTGGTGGGAATGCAAGCTGGTGCAACCCCTCTGGAAAAGTGTATGGAGGTTCCTCCAACAGTTATAATTAGAGCTACCATTCGATCCAGCAATTGCACTCCTGGGTATTTACCCCAAAGATACAAATGTAGGGATCCGAAGCGGTACGTGCACCCCATTGTTTATAGCAGCAATATCCACAATAGCCAAACGGTGGAAAGAGCCAAGATGTCCATCGACAGATGAATGGATAAAGAAGAGGTGGTATATATATACACAATGGACTATTACGCAGCCATCAAAAGGAATGAGGTGTTGCCATGGACAACGACGTGGATGGAACTGGAGGGTCCGACGATTAGTGAAATGAGTCAATCAGAGAAAGACATGTATCATATGACCTCACTGATATGAGGGATTCTTAATCTCAGGAACAGAGTGAGGCTTGCTGGAGTGGTCGGGGGGGGGATGGGGTGGCTGGGTGATAGACTTTGGGGAGGGTATGAGCTACGGTGAGCGCTGTGAATTGTGTAAGACTGTTGAATCACAGATCTGTACTTCTGAAACAAATAACGCAACATATTTTAAGAATAAAGGAAAACAAGGAGACAGCAGGAGAGGAAGAATGAAGGGGAGTTAGTGAGAGGGGGAGACGGACCAGGAGAGATGATGGATTCTGAAAAAAAATGCGAGGTTTCTAGAGGGGAGGTGCGTCGGTGGATTGGTTTGACTGGTGATGGTTATTAAAGAGGGCACATTCTGCATGGAGCACTGTGTGTTAGGAACAAACAATGAATCATGGGACAGTACACCAAAAAAATGATGTACTCCATGGTGATTAACAAAGCAATAAAAAAGAAAGACTGTAATAAGAGATGAAGAAGGACACTATATCCTACCTAAAGGGTCTATCCAACAAGAAGATCTCACAATTGTAAATATCTATGCCCCGAACATGGGAGCATCCAATTATATAAGGCAATTAAGAAGAAAAGCAAAGAAACACATTGACCACCATACAATCATAGTGCGGGACTTTAACACCCCCCTGACTGAAATGGCCAGATCATCTAAGCAAAAGATCAACAAGGAAATAAAGACTTTAAATGACACACTGGACCAAATGGACTTCACAGACATATTCAGAACGTTCCATCCCAATGCAACGGAATACACATTCTTCTCTAGTGCCCATGGAACATTCTCCAGAATGGATCACATCCTAGGTCACAAATCAGGTCTCAACCGGTACCCAAAGATTGGGATCATTCCCTGCACATTTTCAGACCACAATGCTTTGAAACTAGAACTCAATCACAAGAGGAAAGTGGGAAAGAACTCAAATACATGGAGGCTAAAGAGCATCCTACGAAAGAATGAATGGGTCAACCAGGAAATTAAAGAAGAATTTAAAAAGTTCATGGAAACCAATGAAAATGAAAACTCAACTGTCCAAAATCTTTGGGATACAGCCAAGGCAGTCCTGCGAGGAAAGTATATAGCAATACAAGCCTTTCTCAAGAAACAAGAAAGGTCTCAAATACACACCCAACCCTACACCTAAAGGAGCTGGAGAAAGAACGGCAAATAAAGCCTAAACCCAGCAGGAGAAGAGAAATCATGCAGTTCAGAGCAGAAATCATTGAAATAGAACCCAGAAGAACAGTAGAAGTGATCAACGGAACTAGGAGCTGGTACTTTGAAAGAATTCACAAGATTGATACACCCCTGTCCAGGCTGATCAAAAAGAAAAGAGAAATGACCCAAATCAACAAAATCATGAATGAAAGAGGAGAGATCACAAACAACACCAAAGAAATACAAACAATTATAAGAACGTAATCTGAGCAACCCTAGGGCAGCAAATTCCATAACCTGGAAGAAATGGGTGCATTCCTAGAGATGTGTCAACTAACAAAACTGACCCAGGAAGAAATAGAAAACATGAACAGTCCTATAACCACGAAGGCAATTGAAGTAGTCATCAAAAACCTCCCAAGAAACCAAAGCCCAGGGCCAGATTGTTTCCCAGGGGAATTCTATCAGACATTTAAAGAAGAATTAATACCTATTCTCCTGAAACTGTTCCAAACAATAGAAATGAAAGGAAAACTTCCAAACTCATTTATGAGTCCACCATTACCTTGATTCCAAAACCAGACAAAGATCCCATCAAAAAGGAGAATTAGAGACCAATATCCTTGATGAACATCGATGCAAAAATTCTCACCAAAACTCTAGCCAAGAGGACACAACAGTACATGAAAAGGAGTCTTCACCATGACCAAGTGGGATTTATCCCTGGGCTGCAAGGCTGGTTCAACATCCGCAAATCAGTCAACGTGATCAAATACATTAACAAAAGAAAGAACGAGAATCATATGATCCTCTCAATAGATGCAGAAAAAGCATTGGACAAAGTACAGCACCCTTTCTGGATCAAAACTCTTCAGAGTATAGGGACAGCGGGTACATACCTCAATATCATAAAAGCCATCTACGAAAACCCTACAGCGAATATCATTCTCAATGGGGAAAAGCTGAGATCTTTTCCCCTAAGGTCAGGAACGCGGCAGGGATAGCCAATCTCACCACTGCTATTCAACATAGTATTAGAAGTCCTAGCCACAGCAATCAGACAACAAAAAGTAATCCAAGGCATCCAAATCGGCAGAGAGGAAGTCAAACTCTCACTCTTTGCAGATGATATGATACTTTATGTGGAAAACCGAAAAGACTCCACCCCAAAACTGCTAGAACTCACACAGCAATTCCGTCAAGTAGCAGGCTATAAAATCAATGCACAGGAATCAGTGGCATTCCTATACACCAACAACAAGACAGAAGAGAGACAAATCAAGGAGTCGATCCCATTCACAACTGCACCCAAAACCAGAAGAGACCTAGGAATATATTCATCCCAAGAGGCAAAGGATCTGTACTCAGAAAACTACAAAATACGCAGGAAAGAAATTGAAGAAGACACAAAGAAACGGAAAAACTTTCCATGCTCATGGATTGGGAGAACCAACATTGTGAAGAGGTCAATGCTACCTAGAGCAATCTACACATGCAATGCAATCCCCATCAAAATACCATCCACTTTTTTCCAGGAAATGGAACAAATACTCCTAAAATTTGAATGGAACCAGAAGAGACCCCGAATAGCCAGAGGAATATTGAGAAAGAAAAGCAAAGCTGGCGGCATCACAATTCTGGACTTCCAGCTCTATGACAAAGCTGTCATCATCAAGACAGTATGGTACTGGCACAAAAACAGACACATGGATCCATGGAACAGAATCGAGAGCCCAGAAATGGACCCTCAACTCTATGGTCAACTTATCTTTGACAGAGCAGGAAGGAATGTCCAATGGCAAAAAGAGAGTCTCTTCAACAACTGGTGTTGGGAGAATTGGACAGCCCCATGCAGAAGAATGACAGTGGACCATTTCCTGACACCACACACAAAAGTAGACTCCAAATGGTTGAAAGACCTCAATGTGAGACAGGAGTCCATCAAAATCCTAAAGGAGAACACAGGTAGCAAGCACTTCGACCTCAGCCGCAGCAACTTCTTCCTAGAAACATCACCAAAGGCACGGGAAGCCAGGGCAAAAATGAACTATTGGGATTTCATCAAGATAAAAAGCTTTGGCACAGCAAAAGAAACAGTCCACAAAACCAAAAGACAACCGACAGAATGGGAGAAATTATTTGCAAATGACCTATCAGATAAAGGGCTACTACCCAATATGTATAAAATCTTATCAAACTCAACACCCAAAGAACAAATAATCCAATCAAGAAATAGGCAGAAAACATGAACAGACATTTTTCCAAAGAAGACATCCAAATGGCCCACAGGCACATGAAAAAGTGCTCAACACGGCTTGGCATCAGAGAAATCCAAATGAAAACCTCAATGAGATACCACCACACACCCGTCAGAATGGCTCAAATGAACAAGTCAGGGAACGACAGAATTTGGCGGGGATGTGGAGATAGGGGAACCCGCCGACACTGGTGGTGGGAATGCAAGCTGCTGCAACCCCTCTGGAAAAGAGTATGGAGGTTCCTCACACAGTTGAAATTAGAGCTACCATTCGATCCAACATTTGCACTCCTGGGTATTTACCCCAAAGATACAAATGTAGGGACCCGAAGCGGTACGTGCACCCCATTGTTTATAGCAGCAATGTCCACAATAGCCAAACTGTGGAAACAGCCAAGATGTCCATCGACAGATGAATGGATAAAGAAGAGGTGGTATATATATACACAATGGACTATTACGCAGGCATCAAAAGGAATGAGATGTTGCCATGGACAACGACGTGGATGGAACTGGAGGGTCCGACGATTAGTGAAATAAGTCAATCAGAGAAAGACATGTATCATATGACCCCACTGATATGAGGGATTCTTAATCTCAGGAACAGAGTGAGGCTTGCTGGAGTGGTCGGGGGTGGGAGGGATGGGGTGGCTGGGTGATAGACATTGGGGAGGGTATGAGCTACGGTGAGCGCTGTGAATTGTGTAAGACTGTTGAATCACAGATCTGTACTTCTGAAACAACGCAACATATGTTAAGAATAAAGGAAAAGAAGGAGACAGCAGGAGTGGAAGAATGAAGGGGAGTTAGTGAGAGGATGAGACGGACCAGGAGAGATGATGGGTTCTGAAAAAAAATCTGAGGTTTCTAGAGGGGAGGTGGGTCGGGGGATTGGTTAGCCTGGTGGTGGGTATTAAAGAGGGCACATTCTCCATGGAGCACTGTGTGTTAGGAACAAACAATGAATCATGGGACACTACACCAAAACAAAGGATGTACTCCATGGTGATTAACAAAGCAATAAAAAACAAAGACTGTAATAAGAGATGAAGAAGGACACTATATCCTACTTAATGGGTCTATCCAACAAGAAGATCTCACAATTGTAAATATCTATGCCCCGAACATGGGAGCATCCAATTATATAAGGCAATTAAGAAGAAAACAAAGAAACACATTGACCACCATACAATCATAGTGGGGGACTTTAACACCCCCCCTGACTGAAATGGCCAGATCATCTAAGCAAAAGATCAACAAGGAAATAAAGACTTTAAATGACACACTGGACCAAATGGACTTCACAGACATATTCAGAACGTTCCATCCCAATGCAACGGAATACACATTCTTCTCTAGTGCCCATGGAACATTCTCCAGAATGGATCACATCCTAGGTCACAAATCAGGTCTCAACCGGTACCCAAAGATTGGGATCATTCCCTGCACATTTTCAGACCACAATGTTTTGAAACTAGAACTCAATCACAAGAGGAGAGTCGGAAAGAACTCAAATACATGGAGGCTAAAGAGCATCCTACGAAAGAATGAATGGGTCAACCAGGAAATTAAAGAAGAATTTAAAAAGTTCATGGAAACCAATGAAAATGAAAACTCAACTGTCCAAAATCTTTGGGATACAGCCAAGGCAGTCCTGCGAGGAAAGTATATAGCAATACAAGCCTTTCTCAAGAAACAAGAAAGGTCTCAAATACACACCCAACCCTACACCTAAAGGAGCTGGAGAAAGAACGGCAAATAAAGCCTAAACCCAGCAGGAGAAGAGAAATCATGCAGTTCAGAGCAGAAATCAATGAAATAGAACCCAGAAGAACAGTAGAAGTGATCAACGGAACTAGGAGCTGGTACTTTGAAAGAATTCATAAGATTGAAACACCCCTGTCCAGGCTGATCAAAAAGAAAAGAGAAATGACCCAAATCAACAAAATCATGAATGAAAGAGGAGAGATCACAAACAACACCAAAGAAATACAAACAATTTTAAGAACGTAATCTGAGCAACCCTAGGGCAGCAAATTCCATAACCTGGAAGAAATGGGTGCATTCCTAGAGATGTGTCAACTAACAAAACTGACCCAGGAAGAAATAGAAAACATGAACAGTCCTATAACCACGAAGGCAATTGAAGTAGTCATCAAAAACCTCCCAAGAAACCAAAGCCCAGGGCCAGATGGTTTCCCAGGGGAATTCTATCAGACATTTAAAGAAGAATTAATACCTATTCTCCTGAAACTGTTCCAAACAATAGAAATGGAAGGAAAACTTCCAAACTCATTTATGAGGCCACCATTACCTTGATTCCAAAACCAGACAAAGATCCCATCAAAAAGGAGAATTAGAGACCAATATCCTTGATGAACATCGATGCAAAAATTCTCACCAAAATACTAGCCAAGAGGACCCAACAGTACATGAAAAGGAGTATTCACCATGACCAAGTGGGATTTATCCCTGGGCTGCAAGGCTGGTTCAACATCCGCAAATCAGTCAACGTGATCAAATACATTAACAAAAGAAAGAACGAGAATCATATGATCCTCTCAATAGATGCAGAAAAAGCATTGGACAAAGCACAGCACCCTTTCTGGATCAAAACTCTTCAGAGTATAGGGACAGCGGGTACATACCTCAATATCATAAAAGCCATCTACGAAAACCCTACAGCGAATATCATTCTCAATGGGGAAAAGCTGAGATCTTTTCCCCTAAGGTCAGCAACGCGGCAGGGATAGCCACTCTCACCACTGCTATTCAACATAGTATTAGAAGTCCTAGCCACAGCAATCAGACAACAAAAAGTAATCCAAGGCATCCAAATCGGCAGAGAGGAAGTCAAACTCTCACTCTTTGCAGATGATATGATACTTTATGTGGAAAACCCAAAAGACTCCACCCCAAAACTGCTAGAACTCACACAGCAATTCCGTCAAGTAGCAGGCTATAAAATCAATGCACAGGAATAAGTGGCATTCCTATACACCAACAACAAGACAGAAGAGAGACAAATCAAGGAGTCGATCCCATTCACAACTGCACCCAAAACCAGAAGAGACCTAGGAATATATTGAACCCAAGAGGCAAGGGATCTGTACTCAGAAAACTACAAAATACGCAGGAAAGAAATTGAAGAAGACACAAAGAAACGGAAAAACGTTCCATGCTCATGGATTGGGAGAACCAATATTGTGAAGAGGTCAATGCTACCTAGAGCAATCTACACATGCAATGCAATCCCCATCAAAATAGCATCCACTTTTTTCCACGAAATGGAACAAATAATCCTAAAATTTGAATGGAACCTGTAGAGACCCCGAGTAGCCAGAGGAATATTGAGAAAGAAAAGCAAAGCTGGCGGCATCACAATTCTGGACTTCCAGCTCTATGACAAAGCTGTCATAATCAAGACAGTATGGTACTGGCACAAAAACAGACACATGGAACCATGGAACAGAATCGAGAGCCCAGAAATGGACCCTCAACTCTATGGTCAACTTATCTTTGACAGAGCAGGAAGGAATGTCCAATGGCAAAAAGAGAGCCTCTTCAACAACTGGTGTTGGGAGAATTGGACAGCCCCATGCAGAAGAATGACACTGGACCATTTCCTGACACCACACACAGAAGTAGACGCCAAATGGTTGAAAGACCTCAATGTGAGACAGGAGTCCATCAAAATCCTAAAGGAGAACACAGGTAGCAAGCTCTTCGACCTCAGCCGCAGCAACTTCTTCCTAGAAACATCACCAAAGGCACGGGAAGCCAGGGCAAAAATGAACTATTGGGATTTCATCAAGATAAAAAGCTTTGGCACAGCAAAAGAAACAGTCCACAAAACCAAAAGACAACCGACAGAATGGGAGAAATTATTTGCAAATGACATATCAGATAAAGGGCTACTATCCAATATGTATAAAAACTTATCAAACTCAACACCCAAAGAACAAATAATCCAATCAAGAAATAGGCAGAAGACATGAACAGACATTTTTCCAAAGAAGACATCCAAATGGCCCACAGGCACATGAAAAAGTGCTCAACACGGCTCGGCATCAGGGAAATCCAAATCCAAACCTCAATGAGATACCACCTCACACCCGTCAGAATGGCTCAAATGAACAAGTCAGGGAACGACAGAGGTTGGCGGGGATGTGGAGAAAGGGGAACCCTCCTACACTGGTGGTGGGAATGCAAGCTGGTGCAACCCCTCTGGAAAAGTGTATGGAGGTTCCTCAAACAGTTATAATTAGAGCTACCATTCGATCCAGCAATTGCACTCCTGGGTATTTACCACAAAGATACAAATGTAGGGACCTGAAGCGGTACGTGCACCTCATTGTTTATAGCAGCAATGTCCACAATAGCCAAACTGTGGAAACAGCCAAGATGTCCATCGAAAGATGAATGGATAAAGAAGAGGTGGTATATATATACACAATGGACTATTACGCAGCCATCAAAAGGAATGAGATGCTGCCATGGACAACGACGTGGATGGAACTGGAGGGTCCGACGATTAGTGAAATAAGTCAATCAGAGAAAGACATGTATCATATGACCCCACTGATATGAGGGATTCTTAATCTCAGGAACAGAGTGAGGCTTGCTGGAGTGGTCGGGGGTGGGAGGGATGGGGTGGCTGGGTGATAGACATTGGGGAGGGTATGAGCTACGGTGAGCGCTGTGAATTGTGTAAGACTGTTGAATCACAGATCTGTACTTCTGAAACAACGCAACATATTTTAAGAATAAAGGAAAAGAAGGAGCCAGCAGGAGTGGAAGAATGAAGGGGAGTTAGTGAGAGAATGAGACGGACCAGGAGAGACGATGGGTTCTGAAAAAAATCTGAGGTTTCTAGAGGGGAGGTGGGTCGGGGGATTGGTTAGCGTGGTGGTGGGTATTAAAGAGGGCACATTCTCCATGGATCACTGTGTGTTAGGAACAAACAATGAATCATGGGACACTACACCAAAACAAAGGATGTACTCCATGGTGATTAACAAAGCAATAAAAAACAAAGACTGTAATAAGAGATGAAGAAGGACACTATATCCTACTTAGTGGGTCTATCCAACAAGAAGATCTCACAATTGTAAATATCTATGCCCCGAACATGGCAGCATCCAATTATATAAGGCAATTAAGAAGAAAAGCAAAGAAACTCATTGACCACCATACAATCATAGTGGGGGACTTTAACACCCCCCTGACTGAAATGGCCAGATCATCTAAGCAAAAGATCAACAAGGAAATAAAGACTTTAAATGACACACTGGACCAAATGGACTTCACAGACATATTCAGAACGTTCCATCCCAATGCAACGGAATACACATTCTTCTCTAGTGCCCATGGAACATTCTCCAGAATGGATCACATCCTAGGTCACAAATCAGGTCTCAACCGGTACCCAAAGATTGGGATCATTCCCTGCACATTTTCAGACCACAATGTTTTGAAACTAGAACTCAATCACAAGAGGAGAGTCGGAAAGAACTCAAATTCATGGAGGCTAAAGAGCATCCTACGAAAGAATGAATGGGTCAACCAGGAAATTAAAGAAGAATTTAAAAAGTTCATGGAAACCAATGAAAATGAAAACTCAACTGTCCAAAATCTTTGGGATACAGCCAAGGCAGTCCTGCGAGGAAAGTATATAGCAATACAAGCCTTTCTCAAGAAACAAGAAAGGTCTCAAATACACACCCAACCCTACACCTAAAGGAGCTGGAGAAAGAACGGCAAATAAAGCCTAAACCCAGCAGGAGAAGAGAAATCATGCAGTTCAGAGCAGAAATCAATGAAATAGAACCCAGAAGAACAGTAGAAGTGATCAACGGAACTAGGAGCTGGTACTTTGAAAGAATTCACAAGATCGATACACCCCTGTCCAGGCTGATCAAAAAGAAAAGAGAAATGACCCAAATCAACAAAATCATGAATGAAAGAGGAGAGATCACAAACAACACCAAAGAAATACAAACAATTATAAGAACGTAATCTGAGCAACCCTAGGGCAGCAAATTCCATAACCTGGAAGAAATGGGTGCATTCCTAGAGATGTGTCAACTAACAAAACTGACCCAGGAAGAAATAGAAAACATGAACAGTCCTATAACCACGAAGGCAATTGAAGTAGTCATCAAAAACCTCCCAAGAAACCAAAGCCCAGGGCCAGATGGTTTCCCAGGGGAATTCTATCAGACATTTAAAGAAGAATTAATACCTATTCTCCTGAAACTGTTCCAAACAATAGAAATGGAAGGAAAACTTCCAAACTCATTTATGAGGCCACCATTACCTTGATTCCAAAACCAGACAAAGATCCCATCAAAAAGGAGAATTAGAGACCAATATCCTTGATGAACATCGATGCAAAAATTCTCACCAAAATACTAGCCAAGAGGACCCAACAGTACATGAAAAGGAGTATTCACCATGACCAAGTGGGATTTATCCCTGGGCTGCAAGGCTGGTTCAACATCCGCAAATCAGTCAACGTGATCAAATACATTAACAAAAGAAAGAACGAGAATCATATGATCCTCTCAATAGATGCAGAAAAAGCATTGGACAAAGTACAGCACCCTTTCTGGATCAAAACTCTTCAGAGTATAGGGACAGCGGGTACATACCTCAATATCATAAAAGCCATCTACGAAAACGCTACAGCGAATATCATTCTCAATGGGGAAAAGCTGAGATCTTTTCCCCTAAAGTCAGCAACGCGGCAGGGATAGCCAATCTCACCACTGCTATTCAACATAGTATTAGAAGTCCTAGCCACAGCAATCAGACAACAAAAAGTAATCCAAGGCATCCAAATCGGCAGAGAGGAAGTCAAACTCTCACTCTTTGCAGATGATATGATACTTTATGTGGAAAACCCAAAAGACTCCACCCCAAAACTGCTAGAACTCACACAGCAATTCCGTCAAGTAGCAGGCTATAAAATCAATGCACAGGAATCAGTGGCATTCCTATACACCAACAACAAGACAGAAGAGAGACAAATCAAGCAGTCGATCCCATTCACAACTGCACCCAAAACCAGAAGAGACCTAGGAATATATTCATCCCAAGAGGCAAAGGATCTGTACTCAGAAAACTACAAAATACGCAGGAAAGAAATTGAAGAAGACACAAAGAAACGGAAAAACGTTCCATGCTCATGGATTGGGAGAACCAACATTGTGAAGAGGTCAATGCTACCTAGAGCAATCTACACATGCAATGCAATCCCCATCAAAATACCATCCACTTTTTTCCAGGAAATGGAACAAATAATCCTAAAATTTGAATGGAACCAGAAGAGACCCCGAATAGCCAGAGGAATATTGAGAAAGAAAAGCAAAGCTGGCGGCATCACAATTCTGGACTTCCAGCTCTATGACAAAGCTGTCATCATCAAGACAGTATGGTACTGGCACAAAAACAGACACATGGATCCATGGAACAGAATCGAGAGCCCAGAAATGGACCCTCAACTCTATGGTCAACTTATCTTTGACAGAGCAGGAAGGAATGTCCAATGGCAAAAAGAGAGTCTCTTCAACAACTGGTGTTGGGAGAATTGGACAGCCCCATGCAGAAGAATGACAGTGGACCATTTCCTGACACCACACACAAAAGTAGACTCCAAATGGTTGAAAGACCTCAATGTGAGACAGGAGTCCATCAAAATCCTAAAGGAGAACACAGGTAGCAAGCACTTCGCCCTCAGCCGCAGCATCTTCTTCCTAGAAACATCACCAAAGGCACGGGAAGCCAGGGCAAAAATGAACTATTGGGATTTCATCAAGATAAAAAGCTTTGGCACAGCAAAAGAAACAGTCCACAAAACCAAAAGACAACCGACAGAATGGGAGAAATTATTTGCAAATGACCTATCAGATAAAGGGCTACTACCCAATATGTATAAAAACTTATCAAACTCAACACCCAAAGAACAAATAATCCAATCAAGAAATAGGCAGAAGACATGAACAGACATTTTTCCAAAGAAGACATCCAAATGGCCCACAGGCACATGAAAAAGTGCTCAACACGGCTTCGCATCAGAGAAATCCAAATGAAAACCTCAATGAGATACCACCTCACACCCGTCAGAATGGCTCAAATGAACAAGTCAGGGAAAGACAGAGTTTGGCGGGGATGTGGAGATAGGGGAACCCGCCGACACTGGTGGTGGGAATGCAAGCTGCTGCAACCCCTCTGGAAAACAGTATGGAGGTTCCTCACACAGTTGAAATTAGAGCTACCATTCGATCCAACATTTGCACTCCTGGGTATTTACCCCAAAGATACAAATGTAGGGACCCGAAGCGGTACGTGCACCCCATTGTTTATAGCAGCAATGTCCACAATAGCCAAACTGTGGAAACAGCCAAGATGTCCATCGACAGATGAATGGATAAAGAAGAGGTGGTATATATATACACAATGGACTATTACGCAGCCATCAAAAGGAATGAGATGTTGCCATGGACAACGACGTGGATGGAACTGGAGGGTCCGACGATTAGTGAAATAAGTCAATCAGAGAAAGACATGTATCATATGACCCCACTGATATGAGGGATTCTTAATCTCAGGAACAGAGTGAGGCTTGCTGGCGTGGTCGGGGGTCGGAGCGATGGGGTGGCTGGGTGATAGACATTGGGGAGGGTATGAGCTACGGTGAGCGCTGTGAATTGTGTAAGACTGTTGAATCACAGATCTGTACTTCTGAAACAACGCAACATATTTTAAGAATAAAGGAAAAGAAGGAGACAGCAGGAGTGGAAGAATGAAGGGGAGTTAGTGAGAGGATGAGACGGACCAGGAGAGATGATGGGTTCTGAAAAAAAATCTGAGGTTTCTAGAGGGGAGGTGGGTCGGGGGATTGTTTAGCCTGGTGGTGGGTATTAAAGAGGGCACATTTGCATGGAGCACTGTGTGTTAGGAACAAACAATGAATCATGGGACAGTACACCAAAACAAATGATGTAGTACATGGTGATTAACAAAGCAATAAAAAACAAAGACTGTAATAAGAGATGAAGAAGGACACTATATCCTACTTAATGGGCCTATCCAACAAGAAGATCTCACAATTGTAAATATCTATGCCCCGAACATGGGAGCATCCAATTATATAAGGCAATTAAGAAGAAAAGCAAAGAAACACATTGACCACCATACAATCATAGTGGGGGACTTTAACACCCCCCTGACTGAAATGGCCAGATCATCTAAGCAAAAGATCAACAAGGAAATAAAGACTTTAAATGACACACTGGACCAAATGGACTTCACAGACATATTCAGAACGTTCCATCCCAATGCAACGGAATACAGATTCTTCTCTAGTGCCCATGGAACATTCTCCAGAATGGATCACATCCTAGGTCACAAATCAGGTCTCAACCGGTACCCAAAGATTGGGATCATTCCCTGCACATTTTCAGACCACAATGTTTTGAAACTAGAACTCAATCACAAGAGGAGAGTCGGAAAGAACTCAAATACATGGAGGCTAAAGAGCATCCTACGAAAGAATGAATTGGTCAACCAGGAAATTAAAGAAGAATTTAAAAAGTTCATGGAAACCAATGAAAATGAAAACTCAACTGTCCAAAATCTTTGGGATACAGCCAAGGCAGTCCTGCGAGGAAAGTATATAGCAATACAAGCCTTTCTCAAGAAACAAGAAAGGTCTCAAATACACACCCAACCCTACACCTAAAGGAGCTGGAGAAAGAACGGCAAATAAAGCCTAAACCCAGCAGGAGAAGAGAAATCATGCAGTTCAGAGCAGAAATCAATGAAATAGAACCCAGAAGAACAGTAGAAGTGATCAACGGAACTAGGAGCTCGTACTTTGAAAGAATTCATAAGATTGAAACACCCCTGTCCAGGCTGATCAAAAAGAAAAGAGAAATGACCCAAATCAACAAAATCATGAATGAAAGAGGAGAGATCACAAACAACACCAAAGAAATACAAACAATTATAAGAACGTAATCTGAGCAACCCTAGGGCAGCAAATTCCATAACCTGGAAGAAATGGGTGCATTCCTAGAGATGTGTCAACTAACAAAACTGACCCAGGAAGAAATAGAAAACATGAACAGTCCTATAACCACGAAGGCAATTGAAGTAGTCATCAAAAACCTCCCAAGAAACCAAAGCCCAGGGCCAGATGGTTTCCCAGGGGAATTCTATCAGACATTTAAAGAAGAATTAATACCTATTCTCCTGAAACTGTTCCAAACAATAGAAATGGAAGGAAAACTTCCAAACTCATTTATGAGGCCACCATTACCTTGATTCCAAAACCAGACAAAGATCCCATCAAAAAGGAGAATTAGAGACCAATATCCTTGATGAACATCGATGCAAAAATTCTCACCAAAATACTAGCCAAGAGGACCCAACAGTACATGAAAAGGAGTATTCACCATGACCAAGTGGGATTTATCCCTGGGCTGCAAGGCTGGTTCAACATCCGCAAATCAGTCAACGTGATCAAATACATTAACAAAAGAAAGAACGAGAATCATATGATCCTCTCAATAGATGCAGAAAAAGCATTGGACAAAGTACAGCACCCTTTCTGGATCAAAACTCTTCAGAGTATAGGGACAGCGGGTACATACCTCAATATCATAAAAGCCATCTACGAAAACCCTACAGCGAATATCATTCTCAATGGGGAAAAGCTGAGATCTTTTCCCCTAAGGTCAGGAACGCGGCAGGGATAGCCAATCTCACCACTGCTATTCAACATAGTATTAGAAGTCCTAGCCACAGCAATCAGACAACAAAAAGTAATCCAAGGCATCCAAATCGGCAGAGAGGAAGTCAAACTCTCACTCTTTGCAGATGATATGATACTTTATGTGGAAAACCGAAAAGACTCCACCCCAAAACTGCTAGAACTCACACAGCAATTCCGTCAAGTAGCAGGCTATAAAATCAATGCACAGGAATCAGTGGCATTCCTATACACCAACAACAAGACAGAAGAGGGACAAATCAAGGAGTCGATCCCATTCACAACTGCACCCAAAACCAGAAGAGACCTAGGAATATATTCATCCCAAGAGGCAAAGGATCTGTACTCAGAAAACTACAAAATACGCAGGAAAGAAATTGAAGAAGACACAAAGAAACGGAAAAACTTTCCATGCTCATGGATTGGGAGAACCAACATTGTGAAGAGGTCAATGCTACCTAGAGCATTCTACACATGCAATGCAATCCCCATCAAAATACCATCCACTTTTTTCCAGGAAATGGAACAAATACTCCTAAAATTTGAATGGAACCAGAAGAGACCCCGAATAGCCAGAGGAATATTGAGAAAGAAAAGCAAAGCTGGCGGCATCACAATTCTGGACTTCCAGCTCTATGACAAAGCTGTCATCATCAAGACAGTATGGTACTGGCACAAAAACAGACACATGGATCCATGGAACAGAATCGAGAGCCCAGAAATGGACCCTCAACTCTATGGTCAACTTATCTTTGACAGAGCAGGAAGGAATGTCCAATGGCAAAAAGAGAGTCTCTTCAACAACTGGTGTTGGGAGTATTGGACAGCCCCATGCAGAAGAATGACAGTGGACCATTTCCTGACACCACACACAAAAGTAGACTCCAAATGGTTGAAAGACCTCAATGTGAGACAGGAGTCCATCAAAATCCTAAAGGAGAACACAGGTAGCAAGCACTTCGACCTCAGCCGCAGCAACTTCTTCCTAGAAACATCACCAAAGGCACGGGAAGCCAGGGCAAAAATGAACTATTGGGATTTCATCAAGATAAAAAGCTTTGGCACAGCAAAAGAAACAGTCCACAAAACCAAAAGACAACCGACAGAATGGGAGAAATTATTTGCAAATGACCTATCAGATAAAGGGCTACTACACAATATGTATAAAAACTTATCAAACTCAACACCCAAAGAACAAATAATCCAATCAAGAAATAGGCAGAAGACATGAACAGACATTTTTCCAAAGAAGACATCCAAATGGCCCACAGGCACATGAAAAAGTGCTCAACACGGCTTGGCATCAGAGAAATCCAAATGAAAACCTCAATGAGATACCACCTCACACCCGTCAGAATGGCTCAAATGAACAAGTCAGGGAACGACAGAGTTTGGCGGGGATGTGGAGATAGGGGAACCCGCCGACACTGGTGGTGGGAATGCAAGCTGCTGCAACCCCTCTGGAAAACAGTATGGAGGTTCCTCACACAGTTGAAATTAGAGCTACCATTCGATCCAACATTTGCACTCCTGGGTATTTACCCCAAAGATACAAATGTAGGGACCCGAAGCGGTACGTGCACCCCATTGTTTATAGCAGCAATGTCCACAATAGCCAAACTGTGGAAACAGCCAAGATGTCCATCGAAAGATGAATGGATAAAGAAGAGGTGGTATATATATACACAATGGACTATTACGCAGGCATCAAAAGGAATGAGATGTTGCCATGGACAACGACGTGGATGGAACTGGAGGGTCCGACGATTAGTGAAATAAGTCAATCAGAGAAAGACATGTATCATATGACCCCACTGATATGAGGGATTCTTAATCTCAGGAACAGAGTGAGGCTTGCTGGAGTGGTCGGGGGTGGGAGGGATGGGGTGGCTGGGTGATAGACATTGGGGAGGGTATGAGCTACGGTGAGCGCTGTGAATTGTGTAAGACTGTTGAATCACAGATCTGTACTTCTGAAACAACGCAACATATGTTAAGAATAAAGGAAAAGAAGGAGACAGCAGGAGTGGAAGAATGAAGGGGAGTTAGTGAGAGGATGAGACGGACCAGGAGAGATGATGGGTTCTGAAAAAAAATCTGAGGTTTCTAGAGGGGAGGTGGGTCGGGGGATTGGTTAGCCTGGTGGTGGGTATTAAAGAGGGCACATTCTCCATGGAGCACTGTGTGTTAGGAACAAACAATGAATCATGGGACACTACACCAAAACAAAGGATGTACTCCATGGTGATTAACAAAGCAATAAAAAACAAAGACTGTAATAAGAGATGAAGAAGGACACTATATCCTACTTAATGGGTCTATCCAACAAGAAGATCTCACAATTGTAAATATCTATGCCCCGAACATGGGAGCATCCAATTATATAAGGCAATTAAGAAGAAAACAAAGAAACACATTGACCACCATACAATCATAGTGGGGGACTTTAACACCCCCCCTGACTGAAATGGCCAGATCATCTAAGCAAAAGATCAACAAGGAAATAAAGACTTTAAATGACACACTGGACCAAATGGACTTCACAGACATATTCAGAACGTTCCATCCCAATGCAACGGAATACACATTCTTCTCTAGTGCCCATGGAACATTCTCCAGAATGGATCACATCCTAGGTCACAAATCAGGTCTCAACCGGTACCCAAAGATTGGGATCATTCCCTGCACATTTTCAGACCACAATGTTTTGAAACTAGAACTCAATCACAAGAGGAGAGTCGGAAAGAACTCAAATACATGGAGGCTAAAGAGCATCCTACGAAAGAATGAATGGGTCAACCAGGAAATTAAAGAAGAATTTAAAAAGTTCATGGAAACCAATGAAAATGAAAACTCAACTGTCCAAAATCTTTGGGATACAGCCAAGGCAGTCCTGCGAGGAAAGTATATAGCAATACAAGCCTTTCTCAAGAAACAAGAAAGGTCTCAAATACACACCCAACCCTACACCTAAAGGAGCTGGAGAAAGAACGGCAAATAAAGCCTAAACCCAGCAGGAGAAGAGAAATCATGCAGTTCAGAGCAGAAATCAATGAAATAGAACCCAGAAGAACAGTAGAAGTGATCAACGGAACTAGGAGCTGGTACTTTGAAAGAATTCACAAGATTGATACACCCCTGTCCAGGCTGATCAAAAAGAAAAGAGAAATGACCCAAATCAACAAAATCATGAATGAAAGAGGAGAGATCACAAACAACACCAAAGAAATACAAACAATTATAAGAACGTAATCTGAGCAACCCTAGGGCAGCAAATTCCATAACCTGGAAGAAATGGGTGCATTCCTAGAGATGTGTCAACTAACAAAACTGACCCAGGAAGAAATAGAAAACATGAACAGTCCTATAACCACGAAGGCAATTGAAGTAGTCATCAAAAACCTCCCAAGAAACCAAAGCCCAGGGCCAGATGGTTTCCCAGGGGAATTCTATCAGACATTTAAAGAAGAATTAATACCTATTCTCCTGAAACTGTTCCAAACAATAGAAATGGAAGGAAAACTTCCAAACTCATTTATGAGGCCACCATTACCTTGATTCCAAAACCAGACAAAGATCCCATCAAAAAGGAGAATTAGAGACCAATATCCTTGATGAACATCGATGCAAAAATTCTCACCAAAATACTAGCCAAGAGGACCCAACAGTACATGAAAAGGAGTATTCACCATGACCAAGTGGGATTTATCCCTGGGCTGCAAGGCTGGTTCAACATCCGCAAATCAGTCAACGTGATCAAATACATTAACAAAAGAAAGAACGAGAATCATATGATCCTCTCAATAGATGCAGAAAAAGCATTGGACAAAGTACAGCACACTTTCTGGATCAAAACTCTTCAGAGTATAGGGACAGCGGGTACATACCTCAATATCATAAAAGCCATCTACGAAAACCCTACAGCGAATATCATTCTCAATGGGGAAAAGCTGAGATCTTTTCCCCTAAGGTCAGCAACGCGGCAGGGATAGCCACTCTCACCACTGCTATTCAACATAATATTAGAAGTCCTAGCCACAGCAATCAGACAACAAAAAGTAATCCAAGGCATCCAAATCGGCAGAGAGGAAGTCAAACACTCACTCTTTGCAGATGATATGATACTTTATGTGGAAAACCCAAAAGACTCCACCCCAAAACTGCTAGAACTCACACAGCAATTCCGTCAAGTAGCAGGCTATAAAATCAATGCACAGGAATAAGTGGCATTCTTATACACCAACAACAAGACAGAAGAGAGACAAATCAAGGAGTCGATCCCATTCACAACTGCACCCAAAACCAGAAGAGACCTAGGAATATATTGAACCCAAGAGGCAAGGGATCTGTACTCAGAAAACTACAAAATACGCAGGAAAGAAATTGAAGAAGACACAAAGAAACGGAAAAACGTTCCATGCTCATGGATTGGGAGAACCAACATTGTGAAGAGGTCAATGCTACCTAGAGCAATCTACACATGCAATGCAATCCCCATCAAAATAGCATCCACTTTTTTCCACGAAATGGAACAAATAATCCTAAAATTTGAATGGAACCTGTAGAGACCCCGAGTAGCCAGAGGAATATTGAGAAAGAAAAGCAAAGCTGGCGGCATCACAATTCTGGACTTCCAGCTCTATGACAAAGCTGTCATAATCAAGACAGTATGGTACTGGCACAAAAACAGACACATGGAACCATGGAACAGAATCGAGAGCCCAGAAATGGACCCTCAACTCTATGGTCAACTTATCTTTGACAGAGCAGGAAGGAATGTCCAATGGCAAAAAGAGAGTCTCTTCAACAACTGGTGTTGGGAGAATTGGACAGCCCCATGCAGAAGAATGACACTGGACCATTTCCTGACACCACACACAGAAGTAGACGCCAAATGGTTGAAAGACCTCAATGTGAGACAGGAGTCCATCAAAATCCTAAAGGAGAACACAGGTAGCAAGCTCTTCGACCTCAGCCGCAGCAACTTCTTCCTAGAAACATCACCAAAGGCACGGGAAGCCAGGGCAAAAATGAACTATTGGGATTTCATCAAGATAAAAAGCTTTGGCACAGCAAAAGAAAAAGTCCACAAAACCAAAAGACAACCGACAGAATGGGAGAAATTATTTGCAAATGACATATCAGATAAAGGGCTACTATCCAATATGTATAAAAACTTATCAAACTCAACACCCAAAGAACAAATAATCCAATCAAGAAATAGGCAGAAGACATGAACAGACATTTTTCCAAAGAAGACATCCAAATGGCCCACAGGCACATGAAAAAGTGCTCAACACGGCTCGGCATCAGGGAAATCCAAGTCCAAACCTCAATGAGATACCACCTCACACCCGTCAGAATGGCTCAAATGAACAAGTCAGGGAACGACAGAGGTTGGCGGGGATGTGGAGAAAGGGGAACCCTCCTACACTGGTGGTGGGAATGCAAGCTGGTGCAACCCCTCTGGAAAAGTGTATGGAGGTTCCTCAAACAGTTATAATTAGAGCTACCATTCGATTCAGCAATTGCACTCCTGGGTATTTACCACAAAGATACAAATGTAGGGACCTGAAGCGGTACCTGCACCTCATTGTTTATAGCAGCAATGTCCACAATAGCCAAACTGTGGAAACAGCCAAGATGTCCATCGACAGATGAATGGATAAAGAAGAGGTGGTATATATATACACAATGGACTATTACGCAGCCATCAAAAGGAATGAGTTGCTGCCATGGACAACGACGTGGATGGAACTGGAGGGTCCGACGATTAGTGAAATAAGTCAATCAGAGAAAGACATGTATCATATGACCCCACTGATATGAGGGATTCTTAATCTCAGGAACAGAGTGAGGCTTGCTGGAGTGGTCGGGGGTGGGAGGGATGGGGTGGCTGGGTGATAGACATTGGGGAGGGTATGAGCTACGGTGAGCGCTGTGAATTGTGTAAGACTGTTGAATCACAGATCTGTACTTCTGAAACAACGCAACATATTTTAAGAATAAAGGAAAAGAAGGAGACAGCAGGAGTGGAAGAATGAAGGGGAGTTAGTGAGAGGATGAGACGGACCAGGAGAGATGATGGGTTCTGAAAAAAATCTGAGGTTTCTAGAGGGGAGGTGGGTCGGGGGATTGGTTAGCGTGGTGGTGGGTATTAAAGAGGGCACATTCTCCATGGATCACTGTGTGTTAGGAACAAACAATGAATCATGGGACACTACACCAAAACAAATGATGTACTCCATGGTGATTAACAAAGCAATAAAAAACAAAGACTGTAATAAGAGATGAAGAAGGACACTATATCCTACTTAGTGGGTCTATCCAACAAGAAGATCTCACAATTGTAAATATCTATGCCCCGAACATGGGAGCATCCAATTATATAAGGCAATTAAGAAGAAAAGCAAAGAAACTCATTGACCACCATACAATCATAGTGGGGGACTTTAACACCCCCCTGACTGAAATGGCCAGATCATCTAAGCAAAAGATCAACAAGGAAAGAAAGACTTTAAATGACACACTGGACCAAATGGACTTCACAGACATATTCAGAACGTTCCATCCCAATGCAACGGAATACACATTCTTCTCTAGTGCCCATGGAACATTCTCCAGAATGGATCACATCCTAGGTCACAAATCAGGTCTCAACCGGTACCCAAAGATTGGGATCATTCCCTGCACATTTTCAGACCACAATGTTTTGAAACTAGAACTCAATCACAAGAGGAGAGTCGGAAAGAACTCAAATACATGGAGGCTAAAGAGCATCCTACGAAAGAATGAATGGGTCAACCAGGAAATTAAAGAAGAATTTAAAAAGTTCATGGAAACCAATGAAAATGAAAACTCAACTGTCCAAAATCTTTGGGATACAGCCAAGGCAGTCCTGCGAGGAAAGTATATAGCAATACAAGCCTTTCTCAAGAAACAAGAAAGGTCTCAAATACACACCCAACCCTACACCTAAAGGAGCTGGAGAAAGAACGGCAAATAAAGCCTAAACCCAGCAGGAGAAGAGAAATCATGCAGTTCAGAGCAGAAATCAATGAAATAGAACCCAGAAGAACAGTAGAAGTGATCAACGGAACTAGGAGCTGGTACTTTGAAAGAATTCACAAGATTGATACACCCCTGTCCAGGCTGATCAAAAAGAAAAGAGAAATGACCCAAATCAACAAAATCATGAATGAAAGAGGAGAGATCACAAACAACACCAAAGAAATACAAACAATTATAAGAACGTAATCTGAGCAACCCTAGGGCAGCAAATTCCATAACCTGGAAGAAATGGGTGCATTCCTAGAGATGTGTCAACTAACAAAACTGACCCAGGAAGAAATAGAAAACATGAACAGTCCTATAACCACGAAGGCAATTGAAGTAGTCATCAAAAACCTCCCAAGAAACCAAAGCCCAGGGCCAGATGGTTTCCCAGGGGAATTCTATCAGACATTTAAAGAAGAATTAATACCTATTCTCCTGAAACTGTTCCAAACAATAGAAATGGAAGGAAAACTTCCAAACTCATTTATGAGGCCACCATTACCTTGATTCCAAAACCAGACAAAGATCCCATCAAAAAGGAGAATTAGAGACCAATATCCTTGATGAACATCGATGCAAAAATTCTCACCAAAATACTAGCCAAGAGGACCCAACAGTACATGAAAAGGAGTATTCACCATGACCAAGTGGGATTTATCCCTGGGCTGCAAGGCTGGTTCAACATCCGCAAATCAGTCAACGTGATCAAATACATTAACAAAAGAAAGAACGAGAATCATATGATCCTCTCAATAGATGCAGAAAAAGCATTGGACAAAGTACAGCACCCTTTCTGGATCAAAACTCTTCAGAGTATAGGGACAGCGGGTACATACCTCAATATCATAAAAGCCATCTACGAAAACGCTACAGCGAATATCATTCTCAATGGGGAAAAGCTGAGATCTTTTCCCCTAAAGTCAGCAACGCGGCAGGGATAGCCAATCTCACCACTGCTATTCAACATAGTATTAGAAGTCCTAGCCACAGCAATCAGACAACAAAAAGTAATCCAAGGCATCCAAATCGGCAGAGAGGAAGTCAAACTCTCACTCTTGGCAGATGATATGATACTTTATGTGGAAAACCCAAAAGACTCCACCCCAAAACTGCTAGAACTCACACAGCAATTCCGTCAAGTAGCAGGCTATAAAATCAATGCACAGGAATCAGTGGCATTCCTATACACCAACAACAAGACAGAAGAGAGACAAATCAAGCAGTCGATCCCATTCACAACTGCACCCAAAACCAGAAGAGACCTAGGAATATATTCATCCCAAGAGGCAAAGGATCTGTACTCAGAAAACTACAAAATACGCAGGAAAGAAATTGAAGAAGACACAAAGAAACGGAAAAACGTTCCATGCTCATGGATTGGGAGAACCAACATTGTGAAGAGGTCAATGCTACCTAGAGCAATCTACACATGCAATGCAATCCCCATCAAAATACCATCCACTTTTTTCCAGGAAATGGAACAAATAATCCTAAAATTTGAATGGAACCAGAAGAGACCCCGAATAGCCAGAGGAATATTGAGAAAGAAAAGCAAAGCTGGCGGCATCACAATTCTGGACTTCCAGCTCTATGACAAAGCTGTCATCATCAAGACAGTATGGTACTGGCACAAAAACAGACACATGGATCCATGGAACAGAATCGAGAGCCCAGAAATGGACCCTCAACTCTATGGTCAACTTATCTTTGACAGAGCAGGAAGGAATGTCCAATGGCAAAAAGAGAGTCTCTTCAACAACTGGTGTTGGGAGAATTGGACAGCCCCATGCAGAAGAATGACAGTGGACCATTTCCTGACACCACACACAAAAGTAGACTCCAAATGGTTGAAAGACCTCAATGTGAGACAGGAGTCCATCAAAATCCTAAAGGAGAACACAGGTAGCAAGCACTTCGACCTCAGCCGCAGCAACTTCTTCCTAGAAACATCACCAAAGGCACGGGAAGCCAGGGCAAAAATGAAATATTGGGATTTCATCAAGATAAAAAGCTTTGGCACAGCAAAAGAAACAGTCCACAAAACCAAAAGACAACCGACAGAATGGGAGAAATTATTTGCAAATGACCTATCAGATAAAGGGCTACTACCCAATATGTATAAAAACTTATCAAACTCAACACCCAAAGAACAAATAATCCAATCAAGAAATAGGCAGAAGACATGAACAGACATTTTTGCAAAGAAGACATCCAAATGGCCCACAGGCACATGAAAAAGTGCTCAACACGGCTTGGCATCAGAGAAATCCAAATGAAAACCTCAATGAGATACCACCTCACACCCGTCAGAATGGCTCAAATGAACAAGTCAGGGAAAGACAGAGTTTGGCGGGGATGTGGAGATAGGGGAACCCGCCGACACTGGTGGTGGGAATGCAAGCTGGTGCAACCCCTCTGGAAAAGTGTATGGAGGTTCCTCAAACAGTTATAATTAGAGCTACCATTCGATTCAGCAATTGCACTCCTGGGTATTTACCACAAAGATACAAATGTAGGGACCTGAAGCGGTACGTGCACCTCATTGTTTATAGCAGCAATGTCCACAATAGCCAAACTGTGGAAACAGCCAAGATGTCCATCGACAGATGAATGGATAAAGAAGAGGTGGTATATATATACACAATGGACTATTACGCAGCCATCAAAAGGAATGAGTTGCTGCCATGGACAACGACGTGGATGGAACTGGAGGGTCCGACGATTAGTGAAATAAGTCAATCAGAGAAAGACATGTATCATATGACCCCACTGATATGAGGGATTCTTAATCTCAGGAACAGAGTGAGGCTTGCTGGAGTGGTCGGGGGTGGGAGGGATGGGGTGGCTGGGTGATAGACATTGGGGAGGGTATGAGCTACGGTGAGCGCTGTGAATTGTGTAAGACTGTTGAATCACAGATCTGTACTTCTGAAACAACGCAACATATTTTAAGAATAAAGGAAAAGAAGGAGACAGCAGAAGTGGAAGAATGAAGGGGAGTTAGTGAGAGAATGAGACGGACCAGGAGAGATGATGGGTTCTGAAAAAAATCTGAGGTTTCTAGAGGGGAGGTGGGTCGGGGGATTGGTTAGCGTGGTGGTGGGTATTAAAGAGGGCACATTCTCCATGGATCACTGTGTGTTAGGAACAAACAATGAATCATGGGACACTACACCAAAACAAATGATGTACTCCATGGTGATTAACAAAGCAATAAAAAACAAAGACTGTAATAAGAGATGAAGAAGGACACTATATCCTACTTAGTGGGTCTATCCAACAAGAAGATCTCACAATTGTAAATATCTATGCCCCGAACATGGGAGCATCCAATTATATAAGGCAATTAAGAAGAAAAGCAAAGAAACTCATTGACCACCATACAATCATAGTGGGGGACTTTAACACCCCCCTGACTGAAATGGCCAGATCATCTAAGCAAAAGATCAACAAGGAAATAAAGACTTTAAATGACACACTGGACCAAATGGACTTCACAGACATATTCAGAACGTTCCATCCCAATGCAACGGAATACACATTCTTCTCTAGTGCCCATGGAACATTCTCCAGAATGGATCACATCCTAGGTCACAAATCAGGTCTCAACCGGTACCCAAAGATTGGGATCATTCCCTGCACATTTTCAGACCACAATGTTTTGAAACTAGAACTCAATCACAAGAGGAGAGTCGGAAAGAACTCAAATACATGGAGGCTAAAGAGCATCCTACGAAAGAATGAATGGGTCAACCAGGAAATTAAAGAAGAATTTAAAAAGTTCATGGAAACCAATGAAAATGAAAACTCAACTGTCCAAAATCTTTGGGATACAGCCAAGGCAGTCCTGCGAGGAAAGTATATAGCAATACAAGCCTTTCTCAAGAAACAAGAAAGGTCTCAAATACACACCCAACCCTACACCTAAAGGAGCTGGAGAAAGAACGGCAAATAAAGCCTAAACCCAGCAGGAGAAGAGAAATCATGCAGTTCAGAGCAGAAATCAATGAAATAGAACCCAGAAGAACAGTAGAAGTGATCAACGGAACTAGGAGCTGGTACTTTGAAAGAATTCACAAGATTGATACACCCCTGTCCAGGCTGATCAAAAAGAAAAGAGAAATGACCCAAATCAACAAAATCATGAATGAAAGAGGAGAGATCACAAACAACACCAAAGAAATACAAACAATTATAAGAACGTAATCTGAGCAACCCTAGGGCAGCAAATTCCATAACCTGGAAGAAATGGGTGCATTCCTAGAGATGTGTCAACTAACAAAACTGACCCAGGAAGAAATAGAAAACATGAACAGTCCTATAACCACGAAGGCAATTGAAGTAGTCATCAAAAACCTCCCAAGAAACCAAAGCCCAGGGCCAGATGGTTTCCCAGGGGAATTCTATCAGACATTTAAAGAAGAATTAATACCTATTCTCCTGAAACTGTTCCAAACAATAGAAATGGAAGGAAAACTTCCAAACTCATTTATGAGGCCACCATTACCTTGATTCCAAAACCAGACAAAGATCCCATCAAAAAGGAGAATTAGAGACCAATATCCTTGATGAACATCGATGCAAAAATTCTCACCAAAATACTAGCCAAGAGGACCCAACAGTACATGAAAAGGAGTATTCACCATGACCAAGTGGGATTTATCCCTGGGCTGCAAGGCTGGTTCAACATCCGCAAATCAGTCAACGTGATCAAATACATTAACAAAAGAAAGAACGAGAATCATATGATCCTCTCAATAGATGCAGAAAAAGCATTGGACAAAGTACAGCACCCTTTCTGGATCAAAACTCTTCAGAGTATAGGGACAGCGGGTACATACCTCAATATCATAAAAGCCATCTACGAAAACGCTACAGCGAATATCATTCTCAATGGGGAAAAGCTGAGATCTTTTCCCCTAAAGTCAGCAACGCGGCAGGGATAGCCAATCTCACCACTGCTATTCAACATAGTATTAGAAGTCCTAGCCACAGCAATCAGACAACAAAAAGTAATCCAAGGCATCCAAATCGGCAGAGAGGAAGTCAAACTCTCACTCTTGGCAGATGATATGATACTTTATGTGGAAAACCCAAAAGACTCCACCCCAAAACTGCTAGAACTCACACAGCAATTCCGTCAAGTAGCAGGCTATAAAATCAATGCACAGGAATCAGTGGCATTCCTATACACCAACAACAAGACAGAAGAGAGACAAATCAAGCAGTCGATCCCATTCACAACTGCACCCAAAACCAGAAGAGACCTAGGAATATATTCATCCCAAGAGGCAAAGGATCTGTACTCAGAAAACTACAAAATACGCAGGAAAGAAATTGAAGAAGACACAAAGAAACGGAAAAACGTTCCATGCTCATGGATTGGGAGAACCAACATTGTGAAGAGGTCAATGCTACCTAGAGCAATCTACACATGCAATGCAATCCCCATCAAAATACCATCCACTTTTTTCCAGGAAATGGAACAAATAATCCTAAAATTTGAATGGAACCAGAAGAGACCCCGAATAGCCAGAGGAATATTGAGAAAGAAAAGCAAAGCTGGCGGCATCACAATTCTGGACTTCCAGCTCTATGACAAAGCTGTCATCATCAAGACAGTATGGTACTGGCACAAAAACAGACACATGGATCCATGGAACAGAATCGAGAGCCCAGAAATGGACCCTCAACTCTATGGTCAACTTATCTTTGACAGAGCAGGAAGGAATGTCCAATGGCAAAAAGAGAGTCTCTTCAACAACTGGTGTTGGGAGAATTGGACAGCCCCATGCAGAAGAATGACAGTGGACCATTTCCTGACACCACACACAAAAGTAGACTCCAAATGGTTGAAAGACCTCAATGTGAGACAGGAGTCCATCAAAATCCTAAAGGAGAACACAGGTAGCAAGCACTTCGACCTCAGCCGCAGCAACTTCTTCCTAGAAACATCACCAAAGGCACGGGAAGCCAGGGCAAAAATGAAATATTGGGATTTCATCAAGATAAAAAGCTTTGGCACAGCAAAAGAAACAGTCCACAAAACCAAAAGACAACCGACAGAATGGGAGAAATTATTTGCAAATGACCTATCAGATAAAGGGCTACTACCCAATATGTATAAAAACTTATCAAACTCAACACCCAAAGAACAAATAATCCAATCAAGAAATAGGCAGAAGACATGAACAGACATTTTTCCAAAGAAGACATCCAAATGGCCCACAGGCACATGAAAAAGTGCTCAACACGGCTTGGCATCAGAGAAATCCAAATGAAAACCTCAATGAGATACCACCTCACACCCGTCAGAATGGCTCAAATGAACAAGTCAGGGAAAGACAGAGTTTGGCGGGGATGTGGAGATAGGGGAACCCGCCGACACTGGTGGTGGGAATGCAAGCTGCTGCAACCCCTCTGGAAAACAGTATGGAGGTTCCTCACACAGTTGAAATTAGAGCTACCATTCGATCCAACATTTGCACTCCTGGGTATTTACCCCAAAGATACAAATGTAGGGACCCGAAGCGGTACGTGCACCCCATTGTTTATAGCAGCAATGTCCACAATAGCCAAACTGTGGAAACAGCCAAGATGTCCATCGACAGATGAATGGATAAAGAAGAGGTGGTATATATATACACAATGGACTATTACGCAGCCATCAAAAGGAATGAGATGTTGCCATGGACAACGACGTGGATGGAACTGGAGGGTCCGACGATTAGTGAAATAAGTCAATCAGAGAAAGACATGTATCATATGACCCCACTGATATGAGGGATTCTTAATCTCAGGAACAGAGTGAGGCTTGCTGGCGTGGTCGGGGGTCGGAGCGATGGGGTGGCTGGGTGATAGACATTGGGGAGTGTATGAGCTACGGTGAGCGCTGTGAATTGTGTAAGACTGTTGAATCACAGATCTGTACTTCTGAAACAACGCAACATATTTTAAGAATAAAGGAAAAGAAGGAGACAGCAGGAGTGGAAGAATGAAGGGGAGTTAGTGAGAGGATGAGACGGACCAGGAGAGATGATGGGTTCTGAAAAAAAATCTGAGGTTTCTAGAGGGGAGGTGGGTCGGGGGATTGTTTAGGCTGGTGGTGGGTATTAAAGAGGGCACATTCTGCATGGAGCACTGTGTGTTAGGAACAAACAATGAATCATGGGACAGTACACCAAAACAAATGATGTAGTACATGGTGATTAACAAAGCAATAAAAAACAAAGACTGTAATAAGAGATGAAGAAGGACACTATATCCTACTTAATGGGTCTATCCAACAAGAAGATCTCACAATTGTAAATATCTATGCCCCGAACATGGGAGCATCCAATTATATAAGGCAATTAAGAAGAAAAGCAAAGAAACACATTGACCACCATACAATCATAGTGGGGGACTTTAACACCCCCCTGACTGAAATGGCCAGATCATCTAAGCAAAAGATCAACAAGGAAATAAAGACTTTAAATGACACACTGGACCAAATGGACTTCACAGACATATTCAGAACGTTCCATCCCAATGCAACGGAATACACATTCTTCTCTAGTGCCCATGGAACATTCTCCAGAATGGATCACATCCTAGGTCACAAATCAGGTCTCAACCGGTACCCAAAGATTGGGATCATTCCCTGCACATTTTCAGACCACAATGTTTTGAAACTAGAACTCAATCACAAGAGGAGAGTCGGAAAGAACTCAAATACATGGAGGCTAAAGAGCATCCTACGAAAGAATGAATGGGTCAACCAGGAAATTAAAGAAGAATTTAAAAAGTTCATGGAAACCAATGAAAATGAAAACTCAACTGTCCAAAATCTTTGGGATACAGCCAAGGCAGTCCTGCGAGGAAAGTATATAGCAATACAAGCCTTTCTCAAGAAACAAGAAAGGTCTCAAATACACACCCAACCCTACACCTAAAGGAGCTGGAGAAAGAACGGCAAATAAAGCCTAAACCCAGCAGGAGAAGAGAAATCATGCAGTTCAGAGCAGAAATCAATGAAATAGAACCCAGAAGAACAGTAGAAGTGATCAACGGAACTAGGAGCTCGTACTTTGAAAGAATTCATAAGATTGAAACACCCCTGTCCAGGCTGATCAAAAAGAAAAGAGAAATGACCCAAATCAACAAAATCATGAATGAAAGAGGAGAGATCACAAACAACACCAAAGAAATACAAACAATTATAAGAACGTAATCTGAGCAACCCTAGGGCAGCAAATTCCATAACCTGGAAGAAATGGGTGCATTCCTAGAGATGTGTCAACTAACAAAACTGACCCAGGAAGAAATAGAAAACATGAACAGTCCTATAACCACGAAGGCAATTGAAGTAGTCATCAAAAACCTCCCAAGAAACCAAAGCCCAGGGCCAGATGGTTTCCCAGGGGAATTCTATCAGACATTTAAAGAAGAATTAATACCTATTCTCCTGAAACTGTTCCAAACAATAGAAATGGAAGGAAAACTTCCAAACTCATTTATGAGGCCACCATTACCTTGATTCCAAAACCAGACAAAGATCCCATCAAAAAGGAGAATTAGAGACCAATATCCTTGATGAACATCGATGCAAAAATTCTCACCAAAATACTAGCCAAGAGGACCCAACAGTACATGAAAAGGAGTATTCACCATGACCAAGTGGGATTTATCCCTGGGCTGCAAGGCTGGTTCAACATCCGCAAATCAGTCAACGTGATCAAATACATTAACAAAAGAAAGAACGAGAATCATATGATCCTCTCAATAGATGCAGAAAAAGCATTGGACAAAGTACAGCACCCTTTCTGGATCAAAACTCTTCAGAGTATAGGGACAGCGGGTACATACCTCAATATCATAAAAGCCATCTACGAAAACCCTACAGCGAATATCATTCTCAATGGGGAAAAGCTGAGATCTTTTCCCCTAAGGTCAGGAACGCGGCAGGGATAGCCAATCTCACCACTGCTATTCAACATAGTATTAGAAGTCCTAGCCACAGCAATCAGACAACAAAAAGTAATCCAAGGCATCCAAATCGGCAGAGAGGAAGTCAAACTCTCACTCTTTGCAGATGATATGATACTTTATGTGGAAAACCCAAAAGACTCCACCCCAAAACTGCTAGAACTCACACAGCAATTCCGTCAAGTAGCAGGCTATAAAATCAATGCACAGGAATCAGTGGCATTCCTATACAACAACAACAAGACAGAAGAGAGACAAATCAAGGAGTCGATCCCATTCACAACTGCACCCAAAACCAGAAGAGACCTAGGAATATATTGAACCCAAGAGGCAAGGGATCTGTACTCAGAAAACTACAAAATACGCAGGAAAGAAATTGAAGAAGACACAAAGAAACGGAAAAACGTTCCATGCTCATGGATTGGGAGAACCAACATTGTGAAGAGGTCAATGCTACCTAGAGCAATCTACACATGCAATGCAATCCCCATCAAAATAGCATCCACTTTTTTCCACGAAATGGAACAAATAATCCTAAAATTTGAATGGAACCTGTAGAGACCCCGAGTAGCCAGAGGAATATTGAGAAAGAAAAGCAAAGCTGGCGGCATCACAATTCTGGACTTCCAGCTCTATGACAAAGCTGTCATCATCAAGACAGTATGGTACTGGCACAAAAACAGACACATGGATCCATGGAACAGAATCGAGAGCCCAGAAATGGACCCTCAACTCTATGGTCAACTTATCTTTGACAGAGCAGGAAGGAATGTCCAATGGCAAAAAGAGAGTCTCTTCAACAACTGGTGTTGGGAGAATTGGACAGCCCCATGCAGAAGAATGACACTGGACCATTTCCTGACACCACACACAGAAGTAGACGCCAAATGGTTGAAAGACCTCAATGTGAGACAGGAGTCCATCAAAATCCTAAAGGAGAACACAGGTAGCAAGCTCTTCGACCTCAGCCGCAGCAACTTCTTCCTAGAAACATCACCAAAGGCACGGGAAGCCAGGGCAAAAATGAACTATTGGGATTTCATCAAGATAAAAACCTTTGGCACAGCAAAAGAAAAAGTCCACAAAACCAAAAGACAACCGACAGAATGGGAGAAATTATTTGCAAATGACATATCAGATAAAGGGCTACTATCCAATATGTATAAAAACTTATCAAACTCAACACCCAAAGAACAAATAATCCAATCAAGAAATAGGCAGAAGACATGAACAGACATTTTTCCAAAGAAGACATCCAAATGGCCCACAGGCACATGAAAAAGTGCTCAACACGGCTCGGCATCAGGGAAATCCAAATCCAAACCTCAATGAGATACCACCTCACACCCGTCAGAATGGCTCAAATGAACAAGTCAGGGAACGACAGAGGTTGGCGGGGATGTGGAGAAAGGGGAACCCTCCTACACTGGTGGTGGGAATGCAAGCTGGTGCAACCCCTCTGGAAAAGTGTATGGAGGTTCCTCAAACAGTTATAATTAGAGCTACCATTCGATCCAGCAATTGCACTCCTGGGTATTTACCCCAAAGATACAAATGTAGGGACCTGAAGCGGTAGGTGCACCTCATTGTTTATAGCAGCAATGTCCACAATAGCCAAACTGTGGAAACAGCCAAGATGTCCATCGACAGATGAATGGATAAAGAAGAGGTGGTATATATATACACAATGGACTATTACGCAGCCATCAAAAGGAATGAGATGCTGCAATGGACAACGACGTGGATGGAACTGGAGGGTCCGACGATTAGTGAAATAAGTCAATCAGAGAAAGACATGTATCATATGACCCCACTGATATGAGGGATTCTTAATCTCAGGAACAGAGTGAGGCTTGCTGGAGTGGTCGGGGGTGGGAGGGATGGGGTGGCTGGGTGATAGACATTGGGGAGGGTATGAGCTACGGTGAGCGCTGTGAATTGTGTAAGACTGTTGAATCACAGATCTGTACTTCTGAAACAACGCAACATATTTTAAGAATAAAGGAAAATAAGGAGACAGCAGGAGTGGAAGAATGAAGGGGAGTTAGTGAGAGAATGAGACGGACCAGGAGAGATGATGGGTTCTGAAAAAAATCTGAGGTTTCTAGAGGGGAGGTGGGTCGGGGGATTGGTTAGCGTGGTGGTGGGTATTAAAGAGGGCACATTCTCCATGGATCACTGTGTGTTAGGAACAAACAATGAATCATGGGACACTACACCAAAACAAATGATGTACTCCATGGTGATTAACAAAGCAATAAAAAACAAAGACTGTAATAAGAGATGAAGAAGGACACTATATCCTACTTAGTGGGTCTATCCAACAAGAAGATCTCACAATTGTAAATATCTATGCCCCGAACATGGGAGCATCCAATTATATAAGGCAATTAAGAAGAAAAGCAAAGAAACTCATTGACCACCATACAATCATAGTGGGGGACTTTAACACCCCTCTGACTGAAATGGCCAGATCATCTAAGCAAAAGATCAACAAGGAAATAAAGACTTTA
The DNA here is from genome assembly GCF_037043125.1 of Eumetopias jubatus. Classification (NCBI taxonomy): domain Eukaryota; kingdom Metazoa; phylum Chordata; class Mammalia; order Carnivora; family Otariidae; genus Eumetopias; species Eumetopias jubatus. The sequence continues at coordinate 656,996 of NW_028274825.1, forward strand.
AATGACACACTGGACCAAATGGACTTCACAGACATATTCAGAACGTTCCATCCCAATGCAACGGAATACACATTCTTCTCTAGTGCCCATGGAACATTCTCCAGAATGGATCACATCCTAGGTCACAAATCAGGTCTCAACCGGTACCCAAAGATTGGGATCATTCCCTGCACATTTTCAGACCACAATGTTTTGAAACTAGAACTCAATCACAAGAGGAGAGTCGGAAAGAACTCAAATTCATGGAGGCTAAAGAGCATCCTATGAAAGAATGAATGGGTCAACCAGGAAATTAAAGAAGAATTTAAAAAGTTCATGGAAACCAATGAAAATGAAAACTCAACTGTCCAAAATCTTTGGGATACAGCCAAGGCAGTCCTGCGAGGAAAGTATATAGCAATACAAGCCTTTCTCAAGAAACAAGAAAGGTCTCAAATACACACCCAACCCTACACCTAAAGGAGCTGGAGAAAGAACGGCAAATAAAGCCTAAACCCAGCAGGAGAAGAGAAATCATGCAGTTCAGAGCAGAAATCAATGAAATAGAACCCAGAAGAACAGTAGAAGTGATCAACGGAACTAGGAGCTGGTTCTTTGAAAGAATTCACAAGATTGATACACACCTGTCCAGGCTGATCAAAAAGAAAAGAGAAATGACCCAAATCAACAAAATCATGAATGAAAGAGGAGAGATCACAAACAACACCAAAGAAATACAAACAATTATAAGAACGTAATCTGAGCAACCCTAGGGCAGCAAATTCCATAACCTGGAAGAAATGGGTGCATTCCTAGAGATGTGTCAACTAACAAAACTGACCCAGGAAGAAATAGAAAACATGAACAGTCCTATAACCACGAAGGCAATTGAAGTAGTCATCAAAAACCTCCCAAGAAACCAAAGCCCAGGGCCAGATGGTTTCCCAGGGGAATTCTATCAGACATTTAAAGAAGAATTAATACCTATTCTCCTGAAACTGTTCCAAACAATAGAAATGGAAGGAAAACTTCCAAACTCATTTATGAGGCCACCATTACCTTGATTCCAAAACCAGACAAAGATCCCATCAAAAAGGAGAATTAGAGACCAATATCCTTGATGAACATCGATGCAAAAATTCTCACCAAAACTCTAGCCAAGAGGACACAACAGTACATGAAAAGGAGTCTTCACCATGACCAAGTGGGATTTATCCCTGGGCTGCAAGGCTGGTTCAACATCCGCAAATCAGTCAACGTGATCAAATACATTAACAAAAGAAAGAACGAGAATCATATGATCCTCCCAAGAGATGCAGAAAAAGCATTGGACAAAGTACAGCAACCTTTCTGGATCAAAACTCTTCAGAGTATAGGGACAGCGGGTACATACCTCAATATCATAAAAGCCATCTACGAAAACGCTACAGCGAATATCATTCTCAATGGGGAAAAGCTGAGATCTTTTCCCCTAAAGTCAGCAACGCGGCAGGGATAGCCACTCTCACCACTGCTATTCAACATAGTATTAGAAGTCCTAGCCACAGCAATCAGACAACAAAAAGTAATCCAAGGCATCCAAATCGGCAGAGAGGAAGTCAAACTCTCACTCTTGGCAGATGATATGATACTTTATGTGGAAAACCCAAAAGACTCCACCCCAAAACTGCTAGAACTCACACAGCAATTCCGTCAAGTAGCAGGCTATAAAATCAATGCACAGGAATCAGTGGCATTCCTATACACCAACAACAAGACAGAAGAGAGACAAATCAAGGAGTCGATCCCATTCACAACTGCACCCAAAACCAGAAGAGACCTAGGAATATATTCATCCCAAGAGGCAAAGGATCTGTACTCAGAAAACTACAAAATACGCAGGAAAGAAATTGAAGAAGACACAAAGAAACGGAAAAACGTTCCATGCTCATGGATTGGGAGAACCAACATTGTGAAGAGGTCAATGCTACCTAGAGCAATCTACACATGCAATGCAATCCCCATCAAAATACCATCCACTTTTTTCCACGAAATGGAATAAATAATCCTAAAATTTGAATGGAACCTGAAGAGACCCCGAGTAGCCAGAGGAATATTGAGAAAGAAAAGCAAAGCTGGCGGCATCACAATTCTGGACTTCCAGCTCTATGACAAAGCTGTCATCATCAAGACAGTATGGTACTTGCACAAAAACAGACACATGGATCCATGGAACAGAATCGAGAGCCCAGAAATGGACCCTCAACTCTATGGTCAACTTATCTTTGACAGAGCAGGAAGGAATGTCCAATGGCAAAAAGAGAGTCTCTTCAACAACTGGTGTTGGGAGAATTGGACAGCCCCATGCAGAAGAATGACACTGGACCATTTCCTGACACCACACACAGAAGTAGACGCCAAATGGTTGAAAGACCTCAATGTGAGACAGGAGTCCATCAAAATCCTAAAGGAGAACACAGGTAGCAAGCTCTTCGACCTCAGCCGCAGCAACTTCTTCCTAGAAACATCACCAAAGGCACGGGAAGCCAGGGCAAAAATGAACTATTGGGATTTCATCAAGATAAAAAGCTTTGGCACAGCAAAAGAAACAGTCCACAAAACCAAAAGACAACCGACAGAATGGGAGAAATTATTTGCAAATGACATATCAGATAAAGGGCTACTATCCAATATGTATAAAAACTTATCAAACTCAACACCCAAAGAACAAATAATCCAATCAAGAAATAGGCAGAAGACATGAACAGACATTTTTCCAAAGAAGACATCCAAATGGCCCACAGGCACATGAAAAAGTGCTCAACACGGCTCGGCATCAGGGAAATCCAAATCCAAACCTCAATGAGATACCCCCTCACACCCGTCAGAATGGCTCAAATGAACAAGTCAGGGAACGACAGAGGTTGGCGGGGATGTGGAGAAAGGGGAACCCTCCTACACTGGTGGTGGGAATGCAAGCTGGTGCAACCCCTCTGGAAAAGTGTATGGAGGTTCCTCAAACAGTTATAATTAGAGCTACCATTCGATCCAGCAATTGCACTCCTGGGTATTTACCCCAAAGATACAAATGTAGGGACCCGAAGCGGTACGTGCACCTCATTGTTTATAGCAGCAATGTCCACAATAGCCAAACTGTGGAAACAGCCAAGATGTCCATCGACAGATGAATGGATAAAGAAGAGGTGGTATATATATACACAATGGACTATTACGCAGCCATCAAAAGGAATGAGATGCTGCAATGGACAACGACGTGGATGGAACTGGAGGGTCCGACGATTAGTGAAATAAGTCAATCAGAGAAAGACATGTATCATATGACCCCACTGATATGAGGGATTCTTAATCTCAGGAACAGAGTGAGGCTTGCTGGAGTGGTCGGGGGTGGGAGGGATGGGGTGGCTGGGTGATAGACATTGGGGAGGGTATGAGCTACGGTGAGCGCTGTGAATTGTGTAAGACTGTTGAATCACAGATCTGTACTTCTGAAACAACGCAACATATTTTAAGAATAAAGGAAAAGAAGGAGACAGCAGGAGTGGAAGAATGAAGGGGAGTTAGTGAGAGAATGAGACGGACCAGGAGAGATGATGGGTTCTGAAAAAAATCTGAGGTTTCTAGAGGGGAGGTGGGTCGGGGGATTGGTTAGCGTGGTGGTGGGTATTAAAGAGGGCACATTCTCCATGGATCACTGTGTGTTAGGAACAAACAATGAATCATGGGACACTACACCAAAACAAATGATGTACTCCATGGTGATTAACAAAGCAATAAAAAACAAAGACTGTAATAAGAGATGAAGAAGGACACTATATCCTACTTAGTGGGTCTATCCAACAAGAAGATCTCACAATTGTAAATATCTATGCCCCGAACATGGGAGCATCCAATTATATAAGGCAATTAAGAAGAAAAGCAAAGAAACTCATTGACCACCATACAATCATAGTGGGGGACTTTAACACCCCTCTGACTGAAATGGCCAGATCATCTAAGCAAAAGATCAACAAGGAAATAAAGACTTTAAATGACACACTGGACCAAATGGACTTCACAGACATATTCAGAACGTTCCATCCCAATGCAACGGAATACACATTCTTCTCTAGTGCCCATGGAACATTCTCCAGAATGGATCACATCCTAGGTCACAAATCAGGTCTCAACCGGTACCCAAAGATTGGGATCATTCCCTGCACATTTTCAGACCACAATGTTTTGAAACTAGAACTCAATCACAAGAGGAGAGTCGGAAAGAACTCAAATTCATGGAGGCTAAAGAGCATCCTATGAAAGAATGAATGGGTCAACCAGGAAATTAAAGAAGAATTTAAAAAGTTCATGGAAACCAATGAAAATGAAAACTCAACTGTCCAAAATCTTTGGGATACAGCCAAGGCAGTCCTGCGAGGAAAGTATATAGCAATACAAGCCTTTCTCAAGAAACAAGAAAGGTCTCAAATACACACCCAACCCTACACCTAAAGGAGCTGGAGAAAGAACGGCAAATAAAGCCTAAACCCAGCAGGAGAAGAGAAATCATGCAGTTCAGGGCAGAAATCAATGAAATAGAACCCAGAAGAACAGTAGAAGTGATCAACGGAACTAGGAGCTGGTTCTTTGAAAGAATTCACAAGATTGATACACCCCTGTCCAGGCTGATCAAAAAGAAAAGAGAAATGACCCAAATCAACAAAATCATGAATGAAAGAGGAGAGATCACAAACAACACCAAAGAAATACAAACAATTATAAGAACGTAATCTGAGCAACCCTAGGGCAGCAAATTCCATAACCTGGAAGAAATGGGTGCATTCCTAGAGATGTGTCAACTAACAAAACTGACCCAGGAAGAAATAGAAAACATTAACAGTCCTATAACCACGAAGGCAATTGAAGTAGTCATCAAAAACCTCCCAAGAAACCAAAGCCCAGGGCCAGATGGTTTCCCAGGGGAATTCTATCAGACATTTAAAGAAGAATTAATACCTATTCTCCTGAAACTGTTCCAAACAATAGAAATGGAAGGAAAACTTCCAAACTCATTTATGAGGCCACCATTACCTTGATTCCAAAACCAGACAAAGATCCCATCAAAAAGGAGAATTAGAGACCAATATCCTTGATGAACATCGATGCAAAATTTCTCACCAAAATACTAGCCAAGAGGACCCAACAGTACATGAAAAGGAGTCTTCACCATGACCAAGTGGGATTTATCCCTGGGCTGCAAGGCTGGTTCAACATCCGCAAATCAGTCAACGTGATCAAATACATTAACAAAAGAAAGAACGAGAATCATATGATCCTCCCAAGAGATGCAGAAAAAGCATTGGACAAAGTACAGCAACCTTTCTGGATCAAAACTCTTCAGAGTATAGGGACAGCGGGTACATACCTCAATATCATAAAAGCCATCTACGAAAACGCTACAGCGAATATCATTCTCAATGGGGAAAAGCTGAGATCTTTTCCCCTAAAGTCAGCAACGCGGCAGGGATAGCCACTCTCACCACTGCTATTCAACATAGTATTAGAAGTCCTAGCCACAGCAATCAGACAACAAAAAGTAATCCAAGGCATCCAAATCGGCAGAGAGGAAGTCAAACTCTCACTCTTGGCAGATGATATGATACTTTATGTGGAAAACCCAAAAGACTCCACCCCAAAACTGCTAGAACTCACACAGCAATTCCGTCAAGTAGCAGGCTATAAAATCAATGCACAGGAATCAGTGGCATTCCTATACACCAACAACAAGACAGAAGAGAGACAAATCAAGGAGTCGATCCCATTCACAACTGCACCCAAAACCAGAAGAGACCTAGGAATATATTCATGCCAAGAGGCAAAGGATCTGTACTCAGAAAACTACAAAATACGCAGGAAAGAAATTGAAGAAGACACAAAGAAACGGAAAAACGTTCCATGCTCATGGATTGGGAGAACCAACATTGTGAAGAGGTCAATGCTACCTAGAGCAATCTACACATGCAATGCAATCCCCATCAAAATACCATCCACTTTTTTCCACGAAATGGAATAAATAATCCTAAAATTTGAATGGAACCTGAAGAGACCCCGAGTAGCCAGAGGAATATTGAGAAAGAAAAGCAAAGCTGGCGGCATCACAATTCTGGACTTCCAGCTCTATGACAAAGCTGTCATCATCAAGACAGTATGGTACTTGCACAAAAACAGACACATGGATCCATGGAACAGAATCGAGAGCCCAGAAATGGACCCTCAACTCTATGGTCAACTTATCTTTGACAGAGCAGGAAGGAATGTCCAATGGCAAAAAGAGAGTCTCTTCAACAACTGGTGTTGGGAGAATTGGACAGCCCCATGCAGAAGAATGACACTGGACCATTTCCTGACACCACACACAGAAGTAGACGCCAAATGGTTGAAAGACCTCAATGTGAGACAGGAGTCCATCAAAATCCTAAAGGAGAACACAGGTAGCAAGCTCTTCGACCTCAGCCGCAGCAACTTCTTCCTAGAAACATCACCAAAGGCACGGGAAGCCAGGGCAAAAATGAACTATTGGGATTTCATCAAGATAAAAAGCTTTGGCACAGCAAAAGAAACAGTCCACAAAACCAAAAGACAACCGACAGAATGGGAGAAATTATTTGCAAATGACATATCAGATAAAGGGCTACTATCCAATATGTATAAAAACTTATCAAACTCAACACCCAAAGAACAAATAATCCAATCAAGAAATAGGCAGAAGACATGAACAGACATTTTTCCAAAGAAGACATCCAAATGGCCCACAGGCACATGAAAAAGTGCTCAACACGGCTCGGCATCAGGGAAATCCAAATCCAAACCTCAATGAGATACCACCTCACACCCGTCAGAATGGCTCAAATGAACAAGTCAGGGAACGACAGAGGTTGGCGGGGATGTGGAGAAAGGGGAACCCTCCTACACTGGTGGTGGGAATGCAAGCTGGTGCAACCCCTCTGGAAAAGTGTATGGAGGTTCCTCAAACAGTTATAATTAGAGCTACCATTCGATCCAGCAATTGCACTCCTGGGTATTTACCCCAAAGATACAAATGTAGGGACCCGAAGCGGTACGTGCACCCCATTGTTTATAGCAGCAATATCCACAATAGCCAAACGGTGGAAAGAGCCAAGATGTCCATCGACAGATGAATGGATAAAGAAGAGGTGGTATATATATACACAATGGACTATTACGCAGCCATCAAAAGGAATGAGGTGTTGCCATGGACAACGACGTGGATGGAACTGGAGGGTCCGACAATTAGTGAAATAAGTCAATCAGAGAAAGACATGTATCATATGACCTCACTGATATGAGGGATTCTTAATCTCAGGAACAGAGTGAGGCTTGCTGGAGTGGTCGGGGGGGGGGATGGGGTGGCTGGGTGATAGACTTTGGGGAGGGTATGAGCTACGGTGAGCGCTGTGAATTGTGTAAGACTGTTGAATCACAGATCTGTACTTCTGAAACAAATAACGCAACATATTTTAAGAATAAAGGAAAACAAGGAGACAGCAGGAGAGGAAGAATGAAGGGGAGTTAGTGAGAGGGGGAGACGGACCAGGAGAGATGATGGATTCTGAAAAAAAATCCGAGGTTTCTAGAGGGGAGGTGGGTCGGTGGATTGGTTTGACTGGTGATGGTTATTAAAGAGGGCACATTCTGCATGGAGCACTGTGTGTTAGGAACAAACAATGAATCATGGGACAGTACACCAAAACAAATGATGTAGTACATGGTGATTAACAAAGCAATAAAAAACAAAGACTGTAATAAGAGATGAAGAAGGACACTATATCCTACTTAATGGGTCTATCCAACAAGAAGATCTCACAATTGTAAATATCTATGCCCCGAACATGGGAGCATCCAATTATATAAGGCAATTAAGAAGAAATGCAAAGAAACACATTGACCACCATACAATCATAGTGGGGGACTTTAACACCCCCCTGACTGAAATGGCCAGATCATCTAAGCAAAAGATCAACAAGGAAATAAAGACTTTAAATGACACACTGGACCAAATGGACTTCACAGACATATTCAGAACGTTCCATCCCAATGCAACGGAATACACATTCTTCTCTAGTGCCCATGGAACATTCTCCAGAATGGATCACATCCTAGGTCACAAATCAGGTCTCAACCGGTACCCAAAGATTGGGATCATTCCCTGCACATTTTCAGACCACAATGTTTTGAAACTAGAACTCAATCACAAGAGGAGAGTCGGAAAGAACTCAAATACATGGAGGCTAAAGAGCATCCTACGAAAGAATGAATGGGTCAACCAGGAAATTAAAGAAGAATTTAAAAAGTTCATGGAAACCAATGAAAATGAAAACTCAACTGTCCAAAATCTTTGGGATACAGCCAAGGCAGTCCTGCGAGGAAAGTATATAGCAATACAAGCCTTTCTCAAGAAACAAGAAAGGTCTCAAATACACACCCAACCCTACACCTAAAGGAGCTGGAGAAAGAACGGCAAATAAAGCCTAAACCCAGCAGGAGAAGAGAAATCATGCAGTTCAGAGCAGAAATCAATGAAATAGAACCCAGAAGAACAGTAGAAGTGATCAACGGAACTAGGAGCTGGTACTTTGAAAGAATTCACAAGATTGATACACCCCTGTCCAGGCTGATCAAAAAGAAAAGAGAAATGACCCAAATCAACAAAATCATGAATGAAAGAGGAGAGATCACAAACAACACCAAAGAAATACAAACAATTATAAGAACGTAATCTGAGCAACCCTAGGGCAGCAAATTCCATAACCTGGAAGAAATGGGTGCATTCCTAGAGATGTGTCAACTAACAAAACTAACCCAGGAAGAAATAGAAAACATGAACAGTCCTATAACCACGAAGGCAATTGAAGTAGTCATCAAAAACCTCCCAAGAAACCAAAGCCCAGGGCCAGATGGTTTCCCAGGGGAATTCTATCAGACATTTAAAGAAGAATTAATACCTATTCTCCTGAAACTGTTCCAAACAATAGAAATGGAAGGAAAACTTCCAAACTCATTTATGAGGCCACCATTACCTTGATTCCAAAACCAGACAAAGATCCCATCAAAAAGGAGAATTAGAGACCAATATCCTTGATGAACATCGATGCAAAAATTCTCACCAAAATACTAGCCAAGAGGACCCAACAGTACATGAAAAGGAGTATTCACCATGACCAAGTGGGATTTATCCCTGGGCTGCAAGGCTGGTTCAACATCCGCAAATCAGTCAACGTGATCAAATACATTAACAAAAGAAAGAACGAGAATCATATGATCCTCTCAATAGATGCAGAAAAAGCACTGGACAAAGTACAGCACCCTTTCTGGATCAAAACTCTTCAGAGTATAGGGACAGCGGGTACATACCTCAATATCATAAAAGCCATCTACGAAAACCCTACAGCGAATATCATTCTCAATGGGGAAAAGCTGAGATCTTTTCCCCTAAGGTCAGGAACGCGGCAGGGATAGCCATTCTCACCACTGCTATTCAACATAGTATTAGAAGTCCTAGCCACAGCAATCAGACAACAAAATGTAATCCAAGGCATCCAAATCGGCAGAGAGGAAGTCAAACTCTCACTCTTTGCAGATGATATGATACTTTATGTGGAAAACCCAAAAGACTCCACCCCAAAACTGCTAGAACTCACACAGCAATTCCGTCAAGTAGCAGGCTATAAAATCAATGCACAGGAATCAGTGGCATTCCTATACACCAACAACAAGACAGAAGAGAGACAAATCAAGGAGTCGATCCCATTCACAACTGCACCCAAAACCAGAAGAGACCTAGGAATATATTCATCCCAAGAGGCAAAGGATCTGTACTCAGAAAACTACAAAATACGCAGGAAAGAAATTGAAGAAGACACAAAGAAACGGAAAAACGTTCCATGCTCATGGATTGGGAGAACCAACATTGTGAAGAGGTCAATGCTACCTAGAGCAATCTACACATGCAATGCAATCCCCATCAAAATACCATCCACTTTTTTCCAGGAAATGGAACAAATACTCCTAAAATTTGAATGGAACCAGAAGAGACCCCGAATAGCCAGAGGAATATTGAGAAAGAAAAGCAAAGCTGGCGGCATCACAATTCTGGACTTCCAGCTCTATGACAAAGCTCTCATCAACAAGACAGTATGGTACTGGCACAAAAACAGACACATGGATCCATGGAACAGAATCGAGAGCCCAGAAATGGACCCTCAACTCTATGGTCAACTTATCTTTGACAGAGCAGGAAGGAATGTCCAATGGCAAAAAGAGAGTCTCTTCAACAACTGGTGTTGGGAGAATTGGACAGCCCCATGCAGAAGAATGACAGTGGACCATTTCCTGACACCACACACAAAAGTAGACTCCAAATGGTTGAAAGAGCTCAATGTGAGACAGGAGTCCATCAAAATCCTAAAGGAGAACACAGGTAGCAAGCACTTCGACCTCAGCCGCAGCAACTTCTTCCTAGAAACATCACCAAAGGCACGGGAAGCCAGGGCAAAAATGAACTATTGGGATTTCATCAAGATAAAAAGCTTTGGCACAGCAAAAGAAACAGTCCACAAAACCAAAAGACAACCGACAGAATGGGAGAAATTATTTGCAAATGACCTATCAGATAAAGGGCTACTACCCAATATGTATAAAAACTTATCAAACTCAACACCCAAAGAACAAATAATCCAATCAAGAAATAGGCAGAAGACATGAACAGACATTTTTCCAAAGAAGACATCCAAATGGCCCACAGGCACATGAAAAAGTGCTCAACACGGCTTGGCATCAGAGAAATCCAAATGAAAACCTCAATGAGATACCACCTCACACCCGTCAGAATGGCTCAAATGAACAAGTCAGGGAACGACAGAGTTTGGCGGGGATGTGGAGATAGGGGAACCCGCCGACACTGGTGGTGGGAATGCAAGCTGCTGCAACCCCTCTGGAAAACAGTATGGAGGTTCCTCACACAGTTGAAATTAGAGCTACCATTCGATCCAACATTTGCACTCCTGGGTATTTACCCCAAAGATACAAATGTAGGGACCCGAAGCGGTACGTGCACCCCATTGTTTATAGCAGCAATGTCCACAATAGCCAAACTGTGGAAACAGCCAAGATGTCCATCGACAGATGAATGGATAAAGAAGAGGTGGTATATATATACACAATGGACTATTACGCAGCCATCAAAAGGAATGAGATGTTGCCATGGACAACGACGTGGATGGAACTGGAGGGTCCGACGATTAGTGAAATAAGTCAATCAGAGAAAGACATGTATCATATGACCCCACTGATATGAGGGATTCTTAATCTCAGGAACAGAGTGAGGCTTGCTGGCGTGGTCGGGGGTCGGAGCGATGGGGTGGCTGGGTGATAGACATTGGGGAGTGTATGAGCTACGGTGAGCGCTGTGAATTGTGTAAGACTGTTGAATCACAGATCTGTACTTCTGAAACAACGCAACATATTTTAAGAATAAAGGAAAAGAAGGAGACAGCAGGAGTGGAAGAATGAAGGGGAGTTAGTGAGAGGATGAGACGGACCAGGAGAGATGATGGGTTCTGAAAAAAAATCTGAGGTTTCTAGAGGGGAGGTGGGTCGGGGGATTGTTTAGGCTGGTGGTGGGTATTAAAGAGGGCACATTCTGCATGGAGCACTGTGTGTTAGGAACAAACAATGAATCATGGGACAGTACACCAAAACAAATGATGTAGTACATGGTGATTAACAAAGCAATAAAAAACAAAGACTGTAATAAGAGATGAAGAAGGACACTATATCCTACTTAATGGGTCTATCCAACAAGAAGATCTCACAATTGTAAATATCTATGCCCCGAACATGGGAGCATCCAATTATATAAGGCAATTAAGAAGAAAAGCAAAGAAACACATTGACCACCATACAATCATAGTGGGGGACTTTAACACCCCCCTGACTGAAATGGCCAGATCATCTAAGCAAAAGATCAACAAGGAAATAAAGACTTTAAATGACACACTGGACCAAATGGACTTCACAGACATATTCAGAACGTTCCATCCCAATGCAACGGAATACACATTCTTCTCTAGTGCCCATGGAACATTCTCCAGAATGGATCACATCCTAGGTCACAAATCAGGTCTCAACCGGTACCCAAAGATTGGGATCATTCCCTGCACATTTTCAGACCACAATGTTTTGAAACTAGAACTCAATCACAAGAGGAGAGTCGGAAAGAACTCAAATACATGGAGGCTAAAGAGCATCCTACGAAAGAATGAATGGGTCAACCAGGAAATTAAAGAAGAATTTAAAAAGTTCATGGAAACCAATGAAAATGAAAACTCAACTGTCCAAAATCTTTGGGATACAGCCAAGGCAGTCCTGCGAGGAAAGTATATAGCAATACAAGCCTTTCTCAAGAAACAAGAAAGGTCTCAAATACACACCCAACCCTACACCTAAAGGAGCTGGAGAAAGAACGGCAAATAAAGCCTAAACCCAGCAGGAGAAGAGAAATCATGCAGTTCAGAGCAGAAATCAATGAAATAGAACCCAGAAGAACAGTAGAAGTGATCAACGGAACTAGGAGCTGGTACTTTGAAAGAATTCACAAGATTGATACACCCCTGTCCAGGCTGATCAAAAAGAAAAGAGAAATGACCCAAATCAACAAAATCATGAATGAAAGAGGAGAGATCACAAACAACACCAAAGAAATACAAACAATTATAAGAACGTAATCTGAGCAACCCTAGGGCAGCAAATTCCATAACCTGGAAGAAATGGGTGCATTCCTAGAGATGTGTCAACTAACAAAACTGACCCAGGAAGAAATAGAAAACATGAACAGTCCTATAACCACGAAGGCAATTGAAGTAGTCATCAAAAACCTCCCAAGAAACCAAAGCCCAGGGCCAGATGGTTTCCCAGGGGAATTCTATCAGACATTTAAAGAAGAATTAATACCTATTCTCCTGAAACTGTTCCAAACAATAGAAATGGAAGGAAAACTTCCAAACTCATTTATGAGGCCACCATTACCTTGATTCCAAAACCAGACAAAGATCCCATCAAAAAGGAGAATTAGAGACCAATATCCTTGATGAACATCGATGCAAAAATTCTCACCAAAATACTAGCCAAGAGGACCCAACAGTACATGAAAAGGAGTATTCACCATGACCAAGTGGGATTTATCCCTGGGCTGCAAGGCTGGTTCAACATCCGCAAATCAGTCAACGTGATCAAATACATTAACAAAAGAAAGAACGAGAATCATATGATCCTCTCAATAGATGCAGAAAAAGCACTGGACAAAGTACAGCACCCTTTCTGGATCAAAACTCTTCAGAGTATAGGGACAGCGGGTACATACCTCAATATCATAAAAGCCATCTACGAAAACCCTACAGCGAATATCATTCTCAATGGGGAAAAGCTGAGATCTTTTCCCCTAAGGTCAGGAACGCGGCAGGGATAGCCATTCTCACCACTGCTATTCAACATAGTATTAGAAGTCCTAGCCACAGCAATCAGACAACAAAATGTAATCCAAGGCATCCAAATCGGCAGAGAGGAAGTCAAACTCTCACTCTTTGCAGATGATATGATACTTTATGTGGAAAACCCAAAAGACTCCACCCCAAAACTGCTAGAACTCACACAGCAATTCCGTCAAGTAGCAGGCTATAAAATCAATGCACAGGAATCAGTGGCATTCCTATACACCAACAACAAGACAGAAGAGAGACAAATCAAGGAGTCGATCCCATTCACAACTGCACCCAAAACCAGAAGAGACCTAGGAATATATTCATCCCAAGAGGCAAAGGATCTGTACTCAGAAAACTACAAAATACGCAGGAAAGAAATTGAAGAAGACACAAAGAAACGGAAAAACGTTCCATGCTCATGGATTGGGAGAACCAACATTGTGAAGAGGTCAATGCTACCTAGAGCAATCTACACATGCAATGCAATCCCCATCAAAATACCATCCACTTTTTTCCAGGAAATGGAACAAATACTCCTAAAATTTGAATGGAACCAGAAGAGACCCCGAATAGCCAGAGGAATATTGAGAAAGAAAAGCAAAGCTGGCGGCATCACAATTCTGGACTTCCAGCTCTATGACAAAGCTCTCATCAACAAGACAGTATGGTACTGGCACAAAAACAGACACATGGATCCATGGAACAGAATCGAGAGCCCAGAAATGGACCCTCAACTCTATGGTCAACTTATCTTTGACAGAGCAGGAAGGAATGTCCAATGGCAAAAAGAGAGTCTCTTCAACAACTGGTGTTGGGAGAATTGGACAGCCCCATGCAGAAGAATGACAGTGGACCATTTCCTGACACCACACACAAAAGTAGACTCCAAATGGTTGAAAGAGCTCAATGTGAGACAGGAGTCCATCAAAATCCTAAAGGAGAACACAGGTAGCAAGCACTTCGACCTCAGCCGCAGCAACTTCTTCCTAGAAACATCACCAAAGGCACGGGAAGCCAGGGCAAAAATGAACTATTGGGATTTCATCAAGATAAAAAGCTTTGGCACAGCAAAAGAAACAGTCCACAAAACCAAAAGACAACCGACAGAATGGGAGAAATTATTTGCAAATGACCTATCAGATAAAGGGCTACTACCCAATATGTATAAAAACTTATCAAACTCAACACCCAAAGAACAAATAATCCAATCAAGAAATAGGCAGAAGACATGAACAGACATTTTTCCAAAGAAGACATCCAAATGGCCCACAGGCACATGAAAAAGTGCTCAACACGGCTTGGCATCAGAGAAATCCAAATGAAAACCTCAATGAGATACCACCTCACACCCGTCAGAATGGCTCAAATGAACAAGTCAGGGAACGACAGAGTTTGGCGGGGATGTGGAGATAGGGGAACCCGCCGACACTGGTGGTGGGAATGCAAGCTGCTGCAACCCCTCTGGAAAACAGTATGGAGGTTCCTCACACAGTTGAAATTAGAGCTACCATTCGATCCAACATTTGCACTCCTGGGTATTTACCCCAAAGATACAAATGTAGGGACCCGAAGCGGTACGTGCACCCCATTGTTTATAGCAGCAATGTCCACAATAGCCAAACTGTGGAAACAGCCAAGATGTCCATCGACAGATGAATGGATAAAGAAGAGGTGGTATATATATACACAATGGACTATTACGCAGCCATCAAAAGGAATGAGATGTTGCCATGGACAACGACGTGGATGGAACTGGAGGGTCCGACAATTAGTGAAATAAGTCAATCAGAGAAAGACATGTATCATATGACCCCACTGATATGAGGGATTCTTAATCTCAGGAACAGAGTGAGGCTTGCTGGAGTGGTCGGGGGTGGGAGGGATGGGGTGGCTGGGTGATAGACATTGGGAAGGGTATGAGCTACGGTGAGCGCTGTGAATTGTGTAAGACTGTTGAATCACAGATCTGTACTTCTGAAACAACGCAACATATTTTAAGAATAAAGGAAAAGAAGGAGACAGCAGGAGTGGAAGAATGAAGGGGAGTTAGTGAGAGGATGAGACGGACCAGGAGATATGATGGGTTCTGAAAAAAAATCTGAGGTTTCTAGAGGGGAGGTGGGTCGGGGGATTGGTTAGCCTGGTGGTGGGTATTAAAGAGGGCACATTCTCCATGGAGCACTGTGTGTTAGGAACAAACAATGAATCATGGGACACTACACCAAAACAAATGATGTACTCCATGGTGATTAACAAAGCAATAAAAAACAAAGACTGTAATAAGAGATGAAGAAGGACACTATATCCTACTTAAAGGGTCTATCCAACAAGAAGATCTCACAATTGTAAATATCTATGCCCCGAACATGGGAGCATCCAATTATATAAGGCAATTAAGAAGAAAAGCAAAGAAACACATTGACCACCATACAATCATAGTGGGGGACTTTAACACCCCCCCTGACTGAAATGGCCAGATCATCTAAGCAAAAGATCAACAAGGAAATAAAGACTTTAAATGACACACTGGACCAAATGGACTTCACAGACATATTCAGAACGTTCCATCCCAATGCAACGGAATACACATTCTTCTCTAGTGCCCATGGAACATTCTCCAGAATGGATCACATCCTAGGTCACAAATCAGGTCTCAACCGGTACCCAAAGATTGGGATCATTCCCTGCACATTTTCAGACCACAATGTTTTGAAACTAGAACTCAATCACAAGAGGAGAGTCGGAAAGAACTCAAATACATGGAGGCTAAAGAGCATCCTACGAAAGAATGAATGGGTCAACCAGGAAATTAAAGAAGAATTTAAAAAGTTCATGGAAACCAATGAAAATGAAAACTCAACTGTCCAAAATCTTTGGGATACAGCCAAGGCAGTCCTGCGAGGAAAGTATATAGCAATACAAGCCTTTCTCAAGAAACAAGAAAGGTCTCAAATACACACCCAACCCTACACCTAAAGGAGCTGGAGAAAGAACGGCAAATAAAGCCTAAACCCAGCAGGAGAAGAGAAATCATGCAGTTCAGAGCAGAAATCAATGAAATAGAACCCAGAAGAACAGTAGAAGTGATCAACGGAACTAGGAGCTGGTACTTTGAAAGAATTCACAAGATTGATACACCCCTGTCCAGGCTGATCAAAAAGAAAAGAGAAATGACCCAAATCAACAAAATCATGAATGAAAGAGGAGAGATCACAAACAACACCAAAGAAATACAAACAATTATAAGAACGTAATCTGAGCAACCCTAGGGCAGCAAATTCCATAACCTGGAAGAAATGGGTGCATTCCTAGAGATGTGTCAACTAACAAAACTGACCCAGGAAGAAATAGAAAACATGAACAGTCCTATAACCACGAAGGCAATTGAAGTAGTCATCAAAAACCTCCCAAGAAACCAAAGCCCAGGGCCAGATGGTTTCCCAGGGGAATTCTATCAGACATTTAAAGAAGAATTAATACCTATTCTCCTGAAACTGTTCCAAACAATAGAAATGGAAGGAAAACTTCCAAACTCATTTATGAGGCCACCATTACCTTGATTCCAAAACCAGACAAAGATCCCATCAAAAAGGAGAATTAGAGACCAATATCCTTGATGAACATCGATGCAAAAATTCTCACCAAAATACTAGCCAAGAGCACCCAACAGTACATGAAAAGGAGTATTCACCATGACCAAGTGGGATTTATCCCTGGGCTGCAAGGCTGGTTCAACATCCGCAAATCAGTCAACGTGATCAAATACATTAACAAAAGAAAGAACGAGAATCATATGATCCTCTCAATAGATGCAGAAAAAGCATTGGACAAAGTACAGCACCCTTTCTGGATCAAAACTCTTCAGAGTATAGGGACAGCGGGTACATACCTCAATATCATAAAAGCCATCTACGAAAACGCTACAGCGAATATCATTCTCAATGGGGAAAAGCTGAGATCTTTTCCCCTAAAGTCAGCAACGCGGCAGGGATAGCCACTCTCACCACTGCTATTCAACATAGTATTAGAAGTCCTAGCCACAGCAATCAGACAACAAAAAGTAATCCAAGGCATCCAAATCGGCAGAGAGGAAGTCAAACTCTCACTCTTGGCAGATGATATGATACTTTATGTGGAAAACCCAAAAGACTCCACCCCAAAACTGCTAGAACTCACACAGCAATTCCGTCATGTAGCAGGCTATAAAATCAATGCACAGGAATCAGTGGCATTCCTATACAACAACAACAAGACAGAAGAGAGACAAATCAAGGAGTCGATCCCATTCACAACTGCACCCAAAACCAGAAGAGACCTAGGAATATATTGAACCCAAGAAGCAAGGGATCTGTACTCAGAAAACTACAAAATACGCAGGAAAGAAATTGAAGAAGACACAAAGAAACGGAAAAACGTTCCATGCTCATGGATTGGGAGAACCAACATTGTGAAGAGGTCAATGCTACCTAGAGCAATCTACACATGCAATGCAATCCCCATCAAAATACCATCCACTTTTTTCCACGAAATGGAATAAATAATCCTAAAATTTGAATGGAACCTGAAGAGACCCCGAGTAGCCAGAGGAATATTGAGAAAGAAAAGCAAAGCTGGCGGCATCACAATTCTGGACTTCCAGCTCTATGACAAAGCTGTCATCATCAAGACAGTATGGTACTTGCACAAAAACAGACACATGGATCCATGGAACAGAATCGAGAGCCCAGAAATGGACCCTCAACTCTATGGTCAACTTATCTTTGACAGAGCAGGAAGGAATGTCCAATGGCAAAAAGAGAGTCTCTTCAACAACTGGTGTTGGGAGAATTGGACAGCCCCATGCAGAAGAATGACACTGGACCATTTCCTGACACCACACACAGAAGTAGACGCCAAATGGTTGAAAGACCTCAATGTGAGACAGGAGTCCATCAAAATCCTAAAGGAGAACACAGGTAGCAAGCTCTTCGACCTCAGCCGCAGCAACTTCTTCCTAGAAACATCACCAAAGGCACGGGAAGCCAGGGCAAAAATGAACTATTGGGATTTCATCAAGATAAAAAGCTTTGGCACAGCAAAAGAAACAGTCCACAAAACCAAAAGACAACCGACAGAATGGGAGAAATTATTTGCAAATGACATATCAGATAAAGGGCTACTATCCAATATGTATAAAAACTTATCAAACTCAACACCCAAAGAACAAATAATCCAATCAAGAAATAGGCAGAAGACATGAACAGACATTTTTCCAAAGAAGACATCCAAATGGCCCACAGGCACATGAAAAAGTGCTCAACACGGCTCGGCATCAGGGAAATCCAAATCCAAACCTCAATGAGATACCACCTCACACCCGTCAGAATGGCTCAAATGAACAAGTCAGGGAACGACAGAGGTTGGCGGGGATGTGGAGAAAGGGGAACCCTCCTACACTGGTGGTGGGAATGCAAGCTGGTGCAACCCCTCTGGAAAAGTGTATGGAGGTTCCTCAAACAGTTATAATTAGAGCTACCATTCGATCCAGCAATTGCACTCCTGGGTATTTACCCCAAAGATACAAATGTAGGGACCCGAAGCGGTACGTGCACCCCATTGTTTATAGCAGCAATATCCACAATAGCCAAACGGTGGAAAGAGCCAAGATGTCCATCGACAGATGAATGGATAAAGAAGAGGTGGTATATATATACACAATGGACTATTACGCAGCCATCAAAAGGAATGAGGTGTTGCCATGGACAACGACGTGGATGGAACTGGAGGGTCCGACAATTAGTGAAATAAGTCAATCAGAGAAAGACATGTATCATATGACCTCACTGATATGAGGGATTCTTAATCTCAGGAACAGAGTGAGGCTTGCTGGAGTGGTCGGGGGGGGGGATGGGGTGGCTGGGTGATAGACTTTGGGGAGGGTATGAGCTACGGTGAGCGCTGTGAATTGTGTAAGACTGTTGAATCACAGATCTGTACTTCTGAAACAAATAACGCAACATATTTTAAGAATAAAGGAAAACAAGGAGACAGCAGGAGAGGAAGAATGAAGGGGAGTTAGTGAGAGGGGGAGACGGACCAGGAGAGATGATGGATTCTGAAAAAAAATCCGAGGTTTCTAGAGGGGAGGTGGGTCGGTGGATTGGTTTGACTGGTGATGGTTATTAAAGAGGGCACATTCTGCATGGAGCACTGTGTGTTAGGAACAAACAATGAATCATGGGACAGTACACCAAAACAAATGATGTAGTACATGGTGATTAACAAAGCAATAAAAAACAAAGACTGTAATAAGAGATGAAGAAGGACACTATATCCTACTTAATGGGTCTATCCAACAAGAAGATCTCACAATTGTAAATATCTATGCCCCGAACATGGGAGCATCCAATTATATAAGGCAATTAAGAAGAAATGCAAAGAAACACATTGACCACCATACAATCATAGTGGGGGACTTTAACACCCCCCTGACTGAAATGGCCAGATCATCTAAGCAAAAGATCAACAAGGAAATAAAGACTTTAAATGACACACTGGACCAAATGGACTTCACAGACATATTCAGAACGTTCCATCCCAATGCAACGGAATACACATTCTTCTCTAGTGCCCATGGAACATTCTCCAGAATGGATCACATCCTAGGTCACAAATCAGGTCTCAACCGGTACCCAAAGATTGGGATCATTCCCTGCACATTTTCAGACCACAATGTTTTGAAACTAGAACTCAATCACAAGAGGAGAGTCGGAAAGAACTCAAATACATGGAGGCTAAAGAGCATCCTACGAAAGAATGAATGGGTCAACCAGGAAATTAAAGAAGAATTTAAAAAGTTCATGGAAACCAATGAAAATGAAAACTCAACTGTCCAAAATCTTTGGGATACAGCCAAGGCAGTCCTGCGAGGAAAGTATATAGCAATACAAGCCTTTCTCAAGAAACAAGAAAGGTCTCAAATACACACCCAACCCTACACCTAAAGGAGCTGGAGAAAGAACGGCAAATAAAGCCTAAACCCAGCAGGAGAAGAGAAATCATGCAGTTCAGAGCAGAAATCAATGAAATAGAACCCAGAAGAACAGTAGAAGTGATCAACGGAACTAGGAGCTGGTACTTTGAAAGAATTCACAAGATTGATACACCCCTGTCCAGGCTGATCAAAAAGAAAAGAGAAATGACCCAAATCAACAAAATCATGAATGAAAGAGGAGAGATCACAAACAACACCAAAGAAATACAAACAATTATAAGAACGTAATCTGAGCAACCCTAGGGCAGCAAATTCCATAACCTGGAAGAAATGGGTGCATTCCTAGAGATGTGTCAACTAACAAAACTGACCCAGGAAGAAATAGAAAACATGAACAGTCCTATAACCACGAAGGCAATTGAAGTAGTCATCAAAAACCTCCCAAGAAACCAAAGCCCAGGGCCAGATGGTTTCCCAGGGGAATTCTATCAGACATTTAAAGAAGAATTAATACCTATTCTCCTGAAACTGTTCCAAACAATAGAAATGGAAGGAAAACTTCCAAACTCATTTATGAGGCCACCATTACCTTGATTCCAAAACCAGACAAAGATCCCATCAAAAAGGAGAATTAGAGACCAATATCCTTGATGAACATCGATGCAAAAATTCTCACCAAAATACTAGCCAAGAGGACCCAACAGTACATGAAAAGGAGTATTCACCATGACCAAGTGGGATTTATCCCTGGGCTGCAAGGCTGGTTCAACATCCGCAAATCAGTCAACGTGATCAAATACATTAACAAAAGAAAGAACGAGAATCATATGATCCTCTCAATAGATGCAGAAAAAGCACTGGACAAAGTACAGCACCCTTTCTGGATCAAAACTCTTCAGAGTATAGGGACAGCGGGTACATACCTCAATATCATAAAAGCCATCTACGAAAACCCTACAGCGAATATCATTCTCAATGGGGAAAAGCTGAGATCTTTTCCCCTAAGGTCAGGAACGCGGCAGGGATAGCCATTCTCACCACTGCTATTCAACATAGTATTAGAAGTCCTAGCCACAGCAATCAGACAACAAAATGTAATCCAAGGCATCCAAATCGGCAGAGAGGAAGTCAAACTCTCACTCTTTGCAGATGATATGATACTTTATGTGGAAAACCCAAAAGACTCCACCCCAAAACTGCTAGAACTCACACAGCAATTCCGTCAAGTAGCAGGCTATAAAATCAATGCACAGGAATCAGTGGCATTCCTATACACCAACAACAAGACAGAAGAGAGACAAATCAAGGAGTCGATCCCATTCACAACTGCACCCAAAACCAGAAGAGACCTAGGAATATATTCATCCCAAGAGGCAAAGGATCTGTACTCAGAAAACTACAAAATACGCAGAAAAGAAATTGAAGAAGACACAAAGAAACGGAAAAACGTTCCATGCTCATGGATTGGGAGAACCAACATTGTGAAGAGGTCAATGCTACCTAGAGCAATCTACACATGCAATGCAATCCCCATCAAAATACCATCCACTTTTTTCCAGGAAATGGAACAAATACTCCTAAAATTTGAATGGAACCAGAAGAGACCCCGAATAGCCAGAGGAATATTGAGAAAGAAAAGCAAAGCTGGCGGCATCACAATTCTGGACTTCCAGCTCTATGACAAAGCTCTCATCAACAAGACAGTATGGTACTGGCACAAAAACAGACACATGGATCCATGGAACAGAATCGAGAGCCCAGAAATGGACCCTCAACTCTATGGTCAACTTATCTTTGACAGAGCAGGAAGGAATGTCCAATGGCAAAAAGAGAGTCTCTTCAACAACTGGTGTTGGGAGAATTGGACAGCCCCATGCAGAAGAATGACAGTGGACCATTTCCTGACACCACACACAAAAGTAGACTCCAAATGGTTGAAAGAGCTCAATGTGAGACAGGAGTCCATCAAAATCCTAAAGGAGAACACAGGTAGCAAGCACTTCGACCTCAGCCGCAGCAACTTCTTCCTAGAAACATCACCAAAGGCACGGGAAGCCAGGGCAAAAATGAACTATTGGGATTTCATCAAGATAAAAAGCTTTGGCACAGCAAAAGAAACAGTCCACAAAACCAAAAGACAACCGACAGAATGGGAGAAATTATTTGCAAATGACCTATCAGATAAAGGGCTACTACCCAATATGTATAAAAACTTATCAAACTCAACACCCAAAGAACAAATAATCCAATCAAGAAATAGGCAGAAGACATGAACAGACATTTTTCCAAAGAAGACATCCAAATGGCCCACAGGCACATGAAAAAGTGCTCAACACGGCTTGGCATCAGAGAAATCCAAATGAAAACCTCAATGAGATACCACCTCACACCCGTCAGAATGGCTCAAATGAACAAGTCAGGGAACGACAGAGTTTGGCGGGGATGTGGAGATAGGGGAACCCGCCGACACTGGTGGTGGGAATGCAAGCTGCTGCAACCCCTCTGGAAAACAGTATGGAGGTTCCTCACACAGTTGAAATTAGAGCTACCATTCGATCCAACATTTGCACTCCTGGGTATTTACCCCAAAGATACAAATGTAGGGACCCGAAGCGGTACGTGCACCCCATTGTTTATAGCAGCAATGTCCACAATAGCCAAACTGTGGAAACAGCCAAGATGTCCATCGACAGATGAATGGATAAAGAAGAGGTGGTATATATATACACAATGGACTATTACGCAGCCATCAAAAGGAATGAGATGTTGCCATGGACAACGACGTGGATGGAACTGGAGGGTCCGACAATTAGTGAAATAAGTCAATCAGAGAAAGACATGTATCATATGACCCCACTGATATGAGGGATTCTTAATCTCAGGAACAGAGTGAGGCTTGCTGGAGTGGTCGGGGGTGGGAGGGATGGGGTGGCTGGGTGATAGACATTGGGAAGGGTATGAGCTACGGTGAGCGCTGTGAATTGTGTAAGACTGTTGAATCACAGATCTGTACTTCTGAAACAACGCAACATATTTTAAGAATAAAGGAAAAGAAGGAGACAGCAGGAGTGGAAGAATGAAGGGGAGTTAGTGAGAGGATGAGACGGACCAGGAGATATGATGGGTTCTGAAAAAAAATCTGAGGTTTCTAGAGGGGAGGTGGGTCGGGGGATTGGTTAGCCTGGTGGTGGGTATTAAAGAGGGCACATTCTCCATGGAGCACTGTGTGTTAGGAACAAACAATGAATCATGGGACACTACACCAAAACAAATGATGTACTCCATGGTGATTAACAAAGCAATAAAAAACAAAGACTGTAATAAGAGATGAAGAAGGACACTATATCCTACTTAAAGGGTCTATCCAACAAGAAGATCTCACAATTGTAAATATCTATGCCCCGAACATGGGAGCATCCAATTATATAAGGCAATTAAGAAGAAAAGCAAAGAAACACATTGACCACCATACAATCATAGTGGGGGACTTTAACACCCCCCCTGACTGAAATGGCCAGATCATCTAAGCAAAAGATCAACAAGGAAATAAAGACTTTAAATGACACACTGGACCAAATGGACTTCACAGACATATTCAGAACGTTCCATCCCAATGCAACGGAATACACATTCTTCTCTAGTGCCCATGGAACATTCTCCAGAATGGATCACATCCTAGGTCACAAATCAGGTCTCAACCGGTACCCAAAGATTGGGATCATTCCCTGCACATTTTCAGACCACAATGTTTTGAAACTAGAACTCAATCACAAGAGGAGAGTCGGAAAGAACTCAAATACATGGAGGCTAAAGAGCATCCTACGAAAGAATGAATGGGTCAACCAGGAAATTAAAGAAGAATTTAAAAAGTTCATGGAAACCAATGAAAATGAAAACTCAACTGTCCAAAATCTTTGGGATACAGCCAAGGCAGTCCTGCGAGGAAAGTATATAGCAATACAAGCCTTTCTCAAGAAACAAGAAAGGTCTCAAATACACACCCAACCCTACACCTAAAGGAGCTGGAGAAAGAACGGCAAATAAAGCCTAAACCCAGCAGGAGAAGAGAAATCATGCAGTTCAGAGCAGAAATCAATGAAATAGAACCCAGAAGAACAGTAGAAGTGATCAACGGAACTAGGAGCTGGTACTTTGAAAGAATTCACAAGATTGATACACCCCTGTCCAGGCTGATCAAAAAGAAAAGAGAAATGACCCAAATCAACAAAATCATGAATGAAAGAGGAGAGATCACAAACAACACCAAAGAAATACAAACAATTATAAGAACGTAATCTGAGCAACCCTAGGGCAGCAAATTCCATAACCTGGAAGAAATGGGTGCATTCCTAGAGATGTGTCAACTAACAAAACTGACCCAGGAAGAAATAGAAAACATGAACAGTCCTATAACCACGAAGGCAATTGAAGTAGTCATCAAAAACCTCCCAAGAAACCAAAGCCCAGGGCCAGATGGTTTCCCAGGGGAATTCTATCAGACATTTAAAGAAGAATTAATACCTATTCTCCTGAAACTGTTCCAAACAATAGAAATGGAAGGAAAACTTCCAAACTCATTTATGAGGCCACCATTACCTTGATTCCAAAACCAGACAAAGATCCCATCAAAAAGGAGAATTAGAGACCAATATCCTTGATGAACATCGATGCAAAAATTCTCACCAAAATACTAGCCAAGAGCACCCAACAGTACATGAAAAGGAGTATTCACCATGACCAAGTGGGATTTATCCCTGGGCTGCAAGGCTGGTTCAACATCCGCAAATCAGTCAACGTGATCAAATACATTAACAAAAGAAAGAACGAGAATCATATGATCCTCTCAATAGATGCAGAAAAAGCATTGGACAAAGTACAGCACCCTTTCTGGATCAAAACTCTTCAGAGTATAGGGACAGCGGGTACATACCTCAATATCATAAAAGCCATCTACGAAAACGCTACAGCGAATATCATTCTCAATGGGGAAAAGCTGAGATCTTTTCCCCTAAAGTCAGCAACGCGGCAGGGATAGCCACTCTCACCACTGCTATTCAACATAGTATTAGAAGTCCTAGCCACAGCAATCAGACAACAAAAAGTAATCCAAGGCATCCAAATCGGCAGAGAGGAAGTCAAACTCTCACTCTTGGCAGATGATATGATACTTTATGTGGAAAACCCAAAAGACTCCACCCCAAAACTGCTAGAACTCACACAGCAATTCCGTCATGTAGCAGGCTATAAAATCAATGCACAGGAATCAGTGGCATTCCTATACAACAACAACAAGACAGAAGAGAGACAAATCAAGGAGTCGATCCCATTCACAACTGCACCCAAAACCAGAAGAGACCTAGGAATATATTGAACCCAAGAAGCAAGGGATCTGTACTCAGAAAACTACAAAATACGCAGGAAAGAAATTGAAGAAGACACAAAGAAACGGAAAAACGTTCCATGCTCATGGATTGGGAGAACCAACATTGTGAAGAGGTCAATGCTACCTAGAGCAATCTACACATGCAATGCAATCCCCATCAAAATAGCATCCACTTTTTTCCACGAAATGGAACAAATAATCCTAAAATTTGAATGGAACCTGAAGAGACCCCGAGTAGCCAGAGGAATATTGAGAAAGAAAAGCAAAGCTGGCGGCATCACAATTCTGGACTTCCAGCTCTATGACAAAGCTGTCATCATCAAGACAGTATGGTACTGGCACAAAAACAGACACATGGATCCATGGAACAGAATCGAGAGCCCAGAAATGGACCCCCAACTCTATGGTCAACTTATCTTTGACAGAGCAGGAAGGAATGTCCAATGGCAAAAAGAGAGTCTCTTCAACAATTGGTGTTGGGAGAATTGGACAGCCCCATGCAGAAGAATGACACTGGACCATTTCCTGACACCACACACAGAAGTAGACGCCAAATGGTTGAAAGACCTCAATGTGAGACAGGAGTCCATCAAAATCCTAAAGGAGAACACAGGTAGCAAGCTCTTCGACCTCAGCCGCAGCAACTTCTTCCTAGAAACATCACCAAAGGCACGGGAAGCCAGGGCAAAAATGAACTATTGGGATTTCATCAAGATAAAAAGCTTTGGCACAGCAAAAGAAACAGTCCACAAAACCAAAAGACAACCGACAGAATGGGAGAAATTATTAGCAAATGACCTATCAGATAAAGGGCTACTATCCAATATGTATAAAAACTTATCAAACTCAACACCCAAAGAACAAATAATCCAATCAAGAAATAGGCAGAAGACATGAACAGACATTTTTCCAAAGAAGACATCCAAATGGCCCACAGGCACATGAAAAAGTGCTCAACACGGCTCGGCATCAGGGAAATCCAAATCAAAACCTCAATGAGATACCACCTCACACCCGTCAGAATGGCTCAAATGAACAAGTCAGGGAACGACAGAGGTTGGCGGGGATGTGGAGAAAGGGGAACCCTCCTACACTGGTGGTGGGAATGCAAGCTGGTGCAACCCCTCTGGAAAAGTGTATGGAGGTTCCTCAAACAGTTATAATTAGAGCTACCATTCGATCCAGCAATTGCACTCCTGGGTATTTACACCAAAGATACAAATGTAGGGACCCGAAGCGGTACGTGCACCCCATTGTTTATAGCAGCAATATCCACAATAGCCAAACGGTGGAAAGAGCCAAGATGTCCATCGACAGATGAATGGATAAAGAAGAGGTGGTATATATATACACAATGGACTATTACGCAGCCATCAAAAGGAATGAGGTGTTGCCATGGACAACGACGTGGATGGAACTGGAGGGTCCGACGATTAGTGAAATGAGTCAATCAGAGAAAGACATGTATCATATGACCTCACTGATATGAGGGATTCTTAATCTCAGGAACAGAGTGAGGCTTGCTGGAGTGGTCGGGGGGGGGATGGGGTGGCTGGGTGATAGACTTTGGGGAGGGTATGAGCTACGGTGAGCGCTGTGAATTGTGTAAGACTGTTGAATCACAGATCTGTACTTCTGAAACAAATAACGCAACATATTTTAAGAATAAAGGAAAACAAGGAGACAGCAGGAGAGGAAGAATGAAGGGGAGTTAGTGAGAGGGGGAGACGGACCAGGAGAGATGATGGATTCTGAAAAAAAATCCGAGGTTTCTAGAGGGGAGGTGCGTCGGTGGATTGGTTTGACTGGTGATGGTTATTAAAGAGGGCACATTCTGCATGGAGCACTGTGTGTTAGGAACAAACAATGAATCATGGGACAGTACACCAAAACAAATGATGTACCCCATGGTGATTAACAAAGCAATAAAAAAGAAAGACTGTAATAAGAGATGAAGAAGGACACTATATCCTACTTAAAGGGTCTATCCAACAAGAAGATCTCACAATTGTAAATATCTATGCCCCGAACATGGGAGCATCCAATTATATAAGGCAATTAAGAAGAAAAGCAAAGAAACACATTGACCACCATACAATCATAGTGGGGGACTTTAACACCCCCCTGACTGAAATGGCCAGATCATCTAAGCAAAAGATCAACAAGGAAATAAAGACTTTAAATGACACACTGGACCAAATGGACTTCACAGACATATTCAGAACGTTCCATCCCAATGCAACGGAATACACATTCTTCTCTAGTGCCCATGGAACATTCTCCAGAATGGATCACATCCTAGGTCACAAATCAGGTCTCAACCGGTACCCAAAGATTGGGATCATTCCCTGCACATTTTCAGACCACAATGCTTTGAAACTAGAACTCAATCACAAGAGGAAAGTGGGAAAGAACTCAAATACATGGAGGCTAAAGAGCATCCTACGAAAGAATGAATGGGTCAACCAGGAAATTAAAGAAGAATTTAAAAAGTTCATGGAAACCAATGAAAATGAAAACTCAACTGTCCAAAATCTTTGGGATACAGCCAAGGCAGTCCTGCGAGGAAAGTATATAGCAATACAAGCCTTTCTCAAGAAACAAGAAAGGTCTCAAATACACACCCAACCCTACACCTAAAGGAGCTGGAGAAAGAACGGCAAATAAAGCCTAAACCCAGCAGGAGAAGAGAAATCATGCAGTTCAGAGCAGAAATCATTGAAATAGAACCCAGAAGAACAGTAGAAGTGATCAACGGAACTAGGAGCTGGTACTTTGAAAGAATTCACAAGATTGATACACCCCTGTCCAGGCTGATCAAAAAGAAAAGAGAAATGACCCAAATCAACAAAATCATGAATGAAAGAGGAGAGATCACAAACAACACCAAAGAAATACAAACAATTATAAGAACGTAATCTGAGCAACCCTAGGGCAGCAAATTCCATAACCTGGAAGAAATGGGTGCATTCCTAGAGATGTGTCAACTAACAAAACTGACCCAGGAAGAAATAGAAAACATGAACAGTCCTATAACCACGAAGGCAATTGAAGTAGTCATCAAAAACCTCCCAAGAAACCAAAGCCCAGGGCCAGATGGTTTCCCAGGGGAATTCTATCAGACATTTAAAGAAGAATTAATACCTATTCTCCTGAAACTGTTCCAAACAATAGAAATGGAAGGAAAACTTCCAAACTCATTTATGAGGCCACCATTACCTTGATTCCAAAACCAGACAAAGATCCCATCAAAAAGGAGAATTAGAGACCAATATCCTTGATGAACATCGATGCAAAAATTCTCACCAAAACTCTAGCCAAGAGGACACAACAGTACATGAAAAGGAGTCTTCACCATGACCAAGTGGGATTTATCCCTGGGCTGCAAGGCTGGTTCAACATCCGCAAATCAGTCAACGTGATCAAATACATTAACAAAAGAAAGAACGAGAATCATATGATCCTCTCAATAGATGCAGAAAAAGCATTGGACAAAGTACAGCACCCTTTCTGGATCAAAACTCTTCAGAGTATAGGGACAGCGGGTACATACCTCAATATCATAAAAGCCATCTACGAAAACCCTACAGCGAATATCATTCTCAATGGGGAAAAGCTGAGATCTTTTCCCCTAAGGTCAGGAACGCGGCAGGGATAGCCAATCTCACCACTGCTATTCAACATAGTATTAGAAGTCCTAGCCACAGCAATCAGACAACAAAAAGTAATCCAAGGCATCCAAATCGGCAGAGAGGAAGTCAAACTCTCACTCTTGGCAGATGATATGATACTTTATGTGGAAAACCCAAAAGACTCCACCCCAAAACTGCTAGAACTCACACAGCAATTCCGTCAAGTAGCAGGCTATAAAATCAATGCACAGGAATCAGTGGCATTCCTATACACCAACAACAAGACAGAAGAGAGACAAATCAAGGAGTCGATCCCATTCACAACTGCACCCAAAACCAGAAGAGACCTAGGAATATATTCATCCCAAGAGGCAAAGGATCTGTACTCAGAAAACTACAAAATACGCAGGAAAGAAATTGAAGAAGACACAAAGAAACGGAAAAACTTTCCATGCTCATGGATTGGGAGAACCAACATTGTGAAGAGGTCAATGCTACCTAGAGCAATCTACACATGCAATGCAATCCCCATCAAAATACCATCCACTTTTTTCCAGGAAATGGAACAAATACTCCTAAAATTTGAATGGAACCAGAAGAGACCCCGAATAGCCAGAGCAATATTGAGAAAGAAAAGCAAAGCTGGCGGCATCACAATTCTGGACTTCCAGCTCTATGACAAAGCTGTCATCATCAAGACAGTATGGTACTGGCACAAAAACAGACACATGGATCCATGGAACAGAATCGAGAGCCCAGAAATGGACCCTCAACTCTATGGTCAACTTATCTTTGACAGAGCAGGAAGGAATGTCCAATGGCAAAAAGAGAGTCTCTTCAACAACTGGTGTTGGGAGAATTGGACAGCCCCATGCAGAAGAATGACAGTGGACCATTTCCTGACACCACACACAAAAGTAGACTCCAAATGGTTGAAAGACCTCAATGTGAGACAGGAGTCCATCAAAATCCTAAAGGAGAACACAGGTAGCAAGCACTTCGACCTCAGCCGCAGCAACTTCTTCCTAGAAACATCACCAAAGGCACGGGAAGCCAGGGCAAAAATGAACTATTGGGATTTCATCAAGATAAAAAGCTTTGGCACAGCAAAAGAAACAGTCCACAAAACCAAAAGACAACCGACAGAATGGGAGAAATTATTTGCAAATGACCTATCAGATAAAGGGCTACTACCCAATATGTATAAAAACTTATCAAACTCAACACCCAAAGAACAAATAATCCAATCAAGAAATAGGCAGAAGACATGAACAGACATTTTTCCAAAGAAGACATCCAAATGGCCCACAGGCACATGAAAAAGTGCTCAACACGGCTTGGCATCAGAGAAATCCAAATGAAAACCTCAATGAGATACCACCTCACACCCGTCAGAATGGCTCAAATGAACAAGTCAGGGAACGACAGAATTTGGCGGGGATGTGGAGATAGGGGAACCCGCCGACACTGGTGGTGGGAATGCAAGCTGCTGCAACCCCTCTGGAAAACAGTATGGAGGTTCCTCACACAGTTGAAATTAGAGCTACCATTCGATCCAACATTTGCACTCCTGGGTATTTACCCCAAAGATACAAATGTAGGGACCCGAAGCGGTACGTGCACCCCATTGTTTATAGCAGCAATGTCCACAATAGCCAAACTGTGGAAACAGCCAAGATGTCCATCGACAGATGAATGGATAAAGAAGAGGTGGTATATATATACACAATGGACTATTACGCAACCATCAAAAGGAATGAGATGTTGCCATGGACAACGACGTGGATGGAACTGGAGGGTCCGACGATTAGTGAAATAAGTCAATCAGAGAAAGACATGTATCATATGACCCCACTGATATGAGGGATTCTTAATCTCAGGAACAGAGTGAGGCTTGCTGGAGTGGTCGGGGGTGGGAGGGATGGGGTGGCTGGGTGATAGACATTGGGGAGGGTATGAGCTACGGTGAGCGCTGTGAATTGTGTAAGACTGTTGAATCACAGATCTGTACTTCTGAAACAACGCAACATATTTTAAGAATAAAGGAAAAGAAGGAGACAGCAGGAGTGGAAGAATGAAGGGGAGTTAGTGAGAGGATGAGACGGACCAGGAGAGATGATGGGTTCTGAAAAAAAATCTGAGGTTTCTAGAGGGGAGGTGGGTCGGGGGATTGGTTAGCCTGGTGGTGGGTATTAAAGAGGGCACATTCTCCATGGAGCACTGTGTGTTAGGAACAAACAATGAATCATGGGACACTACACCAAAACAAAGGATGTACTCCATGGTGATTAACAAAGCAATAAAAAACAAAGACTGTAATAAGAGATGAAGAAGGACACTATATCCTACTTAATGGGTCTATCCAACAAGAAGATCTCACAATTGTAAATATCTATGCCCCGAACATGGGAGCATCCAATTATATAAGGCAATTAAGAAGAAAACAAAGAAACACATTGACCACCTTACAATCATAGTGGGGGACTTTAACACCCCCCCTGACTGAAATGGCCAGATCATCTAAGCAAAAGATCAACAAGGAAATAAAGACTTTAAATGACACACTGGACCAAATGGACTTCACAGACATATTCAGAACATTCCATCCCAATGCAACGGAATACACATTCTTCTCTAGTGCCCATGGAACATTCTCCAGAATGGATCACATCCTAGGTCACAAATCAGGTCTCAACCGGTACCCAAAGATTGGGATCATTCCCTGCACATTTTCAGACCACAATGTTTTGAAACTAGAACTCAATCACAAGAGGAGAGTCGGAAAGAACTCAAATACATGGAGGCTAAAGAGCATCCTACGAAAGAATGAATGGGTCAACCAGGAAATTAAAGAAGAATTTAAAAAGTTCATGGAAACCAATGAAAATGAAAACTCAACTGTCCAAAATCTTTGGGATACAGCCAAGGCAGTCCTGCGAGGAAAGTATATAGCAATACAAGCCTTTCTCAAGAAACAAGAAAGGTCTCAAATACACACCCAACCCTACACCTAAAGGAGCTGGAGAAAGAACGGCAAATAAAGCCTAAACCCAGCAGGAGAAGAGAAATCATGCAGTTCAGAGCAGAAATCAATGAAATAGAACCCAGAAGAACAGTAGAAGTGATCAACGGAACTAGGAGCTGGTACTTTGAAAGAATTCACAAGATTGATACACCCCTGTCCAGGCTGATCAAAAAGAAAAGAGAAATGACCCAAATCAACAAAATCATGAATGAAAGAGGAGAGATCACAAACAACACCAAAGAAATACAAACAATTATAGGAACGTAATCTGAGCAACCCTAGGGCAGCAAATTCCATAACCTGGAAGAAATGGGTGCATTCCTAGAGATGTGTCAACTAACAAAACTGACCCAGGAAGAAATAGAAAACATGAACAGTCCTATAACCACGAAGGCAATTGAAGTAGTCATCAAAAACCTCCCAAGAAACCAAAGCCCAGGGCCAGATGGTTTCCCAGGGGAATTCTATCAGACATTTAAAGAAGAATTAATACCTATTCTCCTGAAACTGTTCCAAACAATAGAAATGGAAGGAAAACTTCCAAACTCATTTATGAGGCCACCATTACCTTGATTCCAAAACCAGACAAAGATCCCATCAAAAAGGAGAATTAGAGACCAATATCCTTGATGAACATCGATGCAAAAATTCTCACCAAAATACTAGCCAAGAGGACCCAACAGTACATGAAAAGGAGTCTTCACCATGACCAAGTGGGATTTATCCCTGGGCTGCAAGGCTGGTTCAACATCCGCAAATCAGTCAACGTGATCAAATACATTAACAAAAGAAAGAACGAGAATCATATGATCCTCCCAAGAGATGCAGAAAAAGCATTGGACAAAGTACAGCAACCTTTCTGGATCAAAACTCTTCAGAGTATAGGGACAGCGGGTACATACCTCAATATCATAAAAGCCATCTACGAAAACGCTACAGCGAATATCATTCTCAATGGGGAAAAGCTGAGATCTTTTCCCCTAAAGTCAGCAACGCGGCAGGGATAGCCACTCTCACCACTGCTATTCAACATAGTATTAGAAGTCCTAGCCACAGCAATCAGACAACAAAAAGTAATCCAAGGCATCCAAATCGGCAGAGAGGAAGTCAAAATCTCACTCTTGGCAGATGATATGATACTTTATGTGGAAAACCCAAAAGACTCCACCCCAAAACTGCTAGAACTCACACAGCAATTCCGTCAAGTAGCAGGCTATAAAATCAATGCACATGAATCAGTGGCATTCCTATACACCAACAACAAGACAGAAGAGAGACAAATCAAGGAGTCGATCCCATTCACAACTGCACCCAAAACCAGAAGAGACCTAGGAATATATTCATCCCAAGAGGCAAAGGATCTGTACTCAGAAAACTACAAAATACGCAGGAAAGAAATTGAAGAAGACACAAAGAAACGGAAAAACGTTCCATGCTCATGGATTGGGAGAACCAACATTGTGAAGAGGTCAATACTACCTAGAGCAATCTACACATGCAATGCAATCCCCATCAAAATACCATCCACTTTTTTCCACGAAATGGAACAAATAATCCTAAAATTTGAATGGAACCTGAAGAGACCCCGAGTAGCCAGAGGAATATTGAGAAAGAAAAGCAAAGCTGGCGGCATCACAATTCTGGACTTCCAGCTCTATGACAAAGCTGTCATCATCAAGACAGTATGGTACTGGCACAAAAACAGACACATGGATCCATGGAACAGAATCGAGAGCCCAGAAATGGACCCTCAACTCTATGGTCAACTTATCTTTGACAGAGCAGGAAGGAATGTCCAATGGCAAAAAGAGAGTCTCTTCAACAACTGGTGTTGGGAGAATTGGACAGCCCCATGCAGAAGAATGACACTGGACCATTTCCTGACACCACACACAGAAGTAGACGCCAAATGGTTGAAAGACCTCAATGTGAGACAGGAATCCATCAAAATCCTAAAGGAGGACACAGGTAGCAAGCTCTTCGACCTCAGCCGCAGCAACTTCTTCCTAGAAACATCACCAAAGGCACGGGAAGCCAGGGCAAAAATGAACTATTGGGATTTCATCAAGATAAAAAGCTTTGGCACAGCAAAAGAAACAGTCCACAAAACCAAAAGACAACCGACAGAATGGGAGAAATTATTTGCAAATGACATATCAGATAAAGGGCTACTATCCAATATGTATAAAAACTTATCAAACTCAACACCCAAAGAACAAATAATCCAATCAAGAAATAGGCAGAAGACATGAACAGACATTTTTCCAAAGAAGACATCCAAATGGCCCACAGGCACATGAAAAAGTGCTCAACACGGCTCGGCATCAGGGAAATCCAAATCAAAACCTCAATGAGATACCACCTCACACCCGTCAGAATAGCTCAAATGAACAAGTCAGGGAACGACAGAGGTTGGCGGGGATGTGGAGAAAGGGGAACCCTCCTACACTGGTGGTGGGAATGCAAGCTGGTGCAACCCCTCTGGAAAAGTGTATGGAGTTTCCTCAAACAGTTATAATTAGAGCTACCATTCGATCCAGCAATTGCACTCCTGGGTATTTACCCCAAAGATACAAATGTAGGGACCCGAAGCGGTACGTGCATCCCATTGTTTATAGCAGCAATATCCACAATAGCCAAACGGTGGAAAGAGCCAAGATGTCCATCGACAGATGAATGGATAAAGAAGAGGTGGTATATATATACACAATGGACTATTACGCAGCCATCAAAAGGAATGAGGTGTTGCCATGGACAACGACGTGGATGGAACTGGAGGGTCCGACGATTAGTGAAATAAGTCAATCAGAGAAAGACATGTATCATATGACCTCACTGATATGAGGGATTCTTAATCTCAGGAACAGAGTGAGGCTTGCTGGAGTGGTCGGGGGGGGGATGGGGTGGCTGGGTGATAGACTTTGGGGAGGGTATGAGCTACGGTGAGCGCTGTGAATTGTGTAAGACTGTTGAATCACAGATCTGTACTTCTGAAACAAATAACGCAACATATTTTAAGAATAAAGGAAAACAAGGAGACAGCAGGAGAGGAAGAATGAAGGGGAGTTAGTGAGAGGGGGAGACGGACCAGGAGAGATGATGGATTCTGAAAAAAAATCCGAGGTTTCTAGAGGGGAGGTGGGTCGGTGGATTGGTTTGACTGGTGATGGTTATTAAAGAGGGCACATTCTGCATGGAGCACTGTGTGTTAGGAACAAACAAGGAATCATGGGATAGTACACCAAAACAAATGATGTAGTACATGGTGATTAACAAAGCAATAAAAAACAAAGACTGTAATAAGAGATGAAGAAGGACACTATATCCTACTTAAAGGGTCTATCCAACAAGAAGATCTCACAATTGTAAATATCTATGCCCCGAACATGGGAGCATCCAATTATATAAGGCAATTAAGAAGAAAAGCAAAGAAACACATTGACCACCATACAATCATAGTGGGGGACTTTAACACCCCCCTGACTGAAATGGCCAGATCATCTAAGCAAAAGATCAACAAGGAAATAAAGACTTTAAATGACACACTGGACCAAATGGACTTCACAGACATATTCAGAACGTTCCATCCCAATGCAACGGAATACACATTCTTCTCTAGTGCCCATGGAACATTCTCCAGAATGGATCACATCCTAGGTCACAAATCAGGTCTCAACCGGTACCCAAAGATTGGGATCATTCCCTGCACATTTTCAGACCACAATGTTTTGAAACTAGAACTCAATCACAAGAGGAGAGTCGGAAAGAACTCAAATACATGGAGGCTAAAGAGCATCCTACGAAAGAATGAATGGGTCAACCAGGAAATTAAAGAAGAATTTAAAAAGTTCATGGAAACCAATGAAAATGAAAACTCAACTGTCCAAAATCTTTGGGATACAGCCAAGGCAGTCCTGCGAGGAAAGTATATAGCAATACAAGCCTTTCTCAAGAAACAAGAAAGGTCTCAAATACACACCCAACCCTACACCTAAAGGAGCTGGAGAAAGAACGGCAAATAAAGCCTAAACCCAGCAGGAGAAGAGAAATCATGCAGTTCAGAGCAGAAATCAATGAAATAGAACCCAGAAGAACAGTAGAAGTGATCAACGGAACTAGGAGCTGGTACTTTGAAAGAATTCACAAGATTGATACACCCCTGTCCAGGCTGATCAAAAAGAAAAGAGAAATGACCCAAATCAACAAAATCATGAATGAAAGAGGAGAGATCACAAACAACACCAAAGAAATACAAACAATTATAAGAACGTAATCTGAGCAACCCTAGGGCAGCAAATTCCATAACCTGGAAGAAATGGGTGCATTCCTAGAGATGTGTCAACTAACAAAACTGACCCAGGAAGAAATAGAAAACATGAACAGTCCTATAACCACGAAGGCAATTGAAGTAGTCATCAAAAACCTCCCAAGAAACCAAAGCCCAGGGCCAGATGGTTTCCCAGGGGAATTCTATCAGACATTTAAAGAAGAATTAATACCTATTCTCCTGAAACTGTTCCAAACAATAGAAATGGAAGGAAAACTTCCAAACTCATTTATGAGGCCACCATTACCTTGATTCCAAAACCAGACAAAGATCCCATCAAAAAGGAGAATTAGAGACCAATATCCTTGATGAACATCGATGCAAAAATTCTCACCAAAATACTAGCCAAGAGGACCCAACAGTACATGAAAAGGAGTATTCACCATGACCAAGTGGGATTTATCCCTGGGCTGCAAGGCTGGTTCAACATCCGCAAATCAGTCAACGTGATCAAATACATTAACAAAAGAAATAACGAGAATCATATGATCCTCTCAATAGATGCAGAAAAAGCATTGGACAAAGTACAGCACCCTTTCTGGATCAAAACTCTTCAGAGTATAGGGACAGCGGGTACATACCTCAATATCATAAAAGCCATCTACGAAAACCCTACAGCGAATATCATTCTCAATGGGGAAAAGCTGAGATCTTTTCCCCTAAGGTCAGGAATGCGGCAGGGATAGCCAATCTCACCACTGCTATTCAACATAGTATTAGAAGTCCTAGCCACAGCAATCAGACAACAAAAAGTAATCCAAGGCATCCAAATCGGCAGAGAGGAAGTCAAACTCTCACTCTTTGCAGATGATATGATACTTTATGTGGAAAACCCAAAAGACTCCACCCCAAAACTGTTAGAACTCACACAGCAATTCCGTCAACGAGCAGGCTATAAAATCAATGCACAGGAATCAGTGGCATTCCTATACACCAACAACAAGACAGAAGAGAGACAAATCAAGGAGTCGATCCCATTCACAACTGCACCCAAAACCAGAAGAGACCTAGGAATATATTCATCCCAAGAGGCAAAGGATCTGTACTCAGAAAACTACAAAATACGCAGGAAAGAAATTGAAGAAGACACAAAGAAACGGAAAAACGTTCCATGCTCATGGATTGGGAGAACCAACATTGTGAAGAGGTCAATGCTACCTAGAGCAATCTACACATGCAATGCAATCCCCATCAAAATACCATCCACTTTTTTCCAGGAAATGGAACAAATACTCCTAAAATTTGAATGGAACCAGAAGAGACCCCGAATAGCCAGAGGAATATTGAGAAAGAAAAGCAAAGCTGGCGGCATCACAATTCTGGACTTCCGGCTCTATGACAAAGCTGTCATCATCAAGACAGTATGGTAGTGGCACAAAAACAGACACATGGATCCATGGAACAGAATCGAGAGCCCAGAAATGGACCCTCAACTCTATGGTCAACTTATCTTTGACAGAGCAGGAAGGAATGTCCAATGGCAAAAAGAGAGTCTCTTCAACAACTGGTGTTGGGAGAATTGGACAGCCCCATGCAGAAGATTGACAGTGGACCATTTCCTGACACCACACACAAAAGTAGACTCCAAATGGTTGAAAGACCTCAATGTGAGACAGGAGTCCATCAAAATCCTAAAGGAGAACACAGGTAGCAAGCACTTCGACCTCAGCCGCAGCAACTTCTTCCTAGAAACATCACCAAAGGCACGGGAAGCCAGGGCAAAAATGAACTATTGGGATTTCATCAAGATAAAGCTTTGGCACAGCAAAAGAAACAGTCCACAAAACCAAAAGACAACCGACAGAATGGGAGAAATTATTTGCAAATGACCTATCAGATAAAGGGCTACTACCCAATATGTATAAAAACTTATCAAACTCAACACCCAAAGAACAAATAATCCAATCAAGAAATAGGCAGAAGACATGAACAGACATTTTTCCAAAGAAGACATCCAAATGGCCCACAGGCACATGAAAAAGTGCTCAACACGGCTTGGCATCAGAGAAATCCAAATGAAAACCTCAATGAGATACCACCTCACACCCGTCAGAATGGCTCAAATGAACAAGTCAGGGAACGACAGAGTTTGGCGGGGATGTGGAGATAGGGGAACCCGCCGACACTGGTGGTGGGAATGCAAGCTGCTGCAACCCCTCTGGAAAACAGTATGGAGGTTCCTCACACAGTTGAAATTAGAGCTACCATTCGATCCAACATTTGCACTCCTGGGTATTTACCCCAAAGATACAAATGTAGGGACCCGAAGCGGTACGTGCACCCCATTGTTTATAGCAGCAATGTCCACAATAGCCAAACTGTGGAAACAGCCAAGATGTCCATCGACAGATGAATGGATAAAGAAGAGGTGGTATATATATACACAATGGACTATTACGCAGCCATCAAAAGGAATGAGATGTTGCCATGGACAACGACGTGGATGGAACTGGAGGGTCCGACGATTAGTGAAATAAGTCAATCAGAGAAAGACATGTATCATATGACCCCACTGATATGAGGGATTCTTAATCTCAGGAACAGAGTGAGGCTTGCTGGAGTGGTCGGGGGTGGGAGGGATGGGGTGGCTGGGTGATAGACATTGGGGAGGGTATGAG
Organism: Eumetopias jubatus; assembly: GCF_037043125.1. Taxonomy (NCBI): domain Eukaryota; kingdom Metazoa; phylum Chordata; class Mammalia; order Carnivora; family Otariidae; genus Eumetopias; species Eumetopias jubatus. The sequence continues at coordinate 696,462 of NW_028274825.1, forward strand.
CTACGGTGAGCGCTGTGAATTGTGTAAGACTGTTGAATCACAGATCTGTACTTCTGAAACAACGCAACATATTTTAAGAATAAAGGAAAAGAAGGAGACAGCAGGAGTGGAAGAATGAAGGGGAGTTAGTGAGAGGATGAGACGGACCAGGAGAGATGATGGGTTCTGAAAAAAAATCTGAGGTTTCTAGAGGGGAGGTGGGTCGGGGGATTGGTTAGCCTGGTGGTGGGTATTAAAGAGGGCACATTCTCCATGGAGCACTGTGTGTTAGGAACAAACAATGAATCATGGGACACTACACCAAAACAAAGGATGTACTCCATGGTGATTAACAAAGCAATAAAAAACAAAGACTGTAATAAGAGATGAAGAAGGACACTATATCCTACTTAATGGGTCTATCCAACAAGAAGATCTCACAATTGTAAATATCTATGCCCCGAACATGGGAGCATCCAATTATATAAGGCAATTAAGAAGAAAACAAAGAAACACATTGACAACCATACAATCATAGTGGGGGACTTTAACACAACCCTTGACTGAAATGGCCAGATCATCTAAGCAAAAGTTCAACAAGGAAATAAAGACTTTAAATGACACACTGGACCAAATGGACTTCACAGACATATTCAGAACGTTCCATCCCAATGCAACGGAATACACATTCTTCTCTAGTGCCCATGGAACATTCTCCAGAATGGATCACATCCTAGGTCACAAATCAGGTCTCAACCGGTACCCAAAGATTGGGATCATTCCCTGCACATTTTCAGACCACAATGTTTTGAAACTAGAACTCAATCACAAGAGGAGAGTCGGAAAGAACTCAAATACATGGAGGCTAAAGAGCATCCTACGAAAGAATGAATGGGTCAACCAGGAAATTAAAGAAGAATTTAAAAAGTTCATGTAAACCAATGAAAATGAAAACTCAACTGTCCAAAATCTTTGGGATACAGCCAAGGCAGTCCTGCGAGGAAAGTATATAGCAATACAAGCCTTTCTCAAGAAACAAGAAAGGTCTCAAATACACACCCAACCCTACACCTAAAGGAGCTGGAGAAAGAACGGCAAATAAAGCCTAAACCCAGCAGGAGAAGAGAAATCATGCAGTTCAGAGCAGAAATCAATGAAATAGAACCCAGAAGAACAGTAGAAGTGATCAACGGAACTAGGAGCTGGTACTTTGAAAGAATTCACAAGATTGATACACCCCTGTCCAGGCTGATCAAAAAGAAAAGAGAAATGACCCAAATCAACAAAATCATGAATGAAAGAGGAGAGATCACAAACAACACCAAAGAAATACAAACAATTATAAGAACGTAATCTGAGCAACCCTAGGGCAGCAAATTCCATAACCTGGAAGAAATGGGTGCATTCCTAGAGATGTGTCAACTAACAAAACTGACCCAGGAAGAAATAGAAAACATGAACAGTCCTATAACCACGAAGGCAATTGAAGTAGTCATCAAAAACCTCCCAAGAAACCAAAGCCCAGGGCCAGATGGTTTCCCAGGGGAATTCTATCAGACATTTAAAGAAGAATTAATACCTATTCTCCTGAAACTGTTCCAAACAATAGAAATGGAAGGAAAACTTCCAAACTCATTTATGAGGCCACCATTACCTTGATTCCAAAACCAGACAAAGATCCCATCAAAAAGGAGAATTAGAGACCAATATCCTCGATGAACATCGATGCAAAAATTCTCACCAAAATACTAGCCAAGAGGACCCAACAGTACATGAAAAGGAGTATTCACCATGACCAAGTGGGATTTATCCCTGGGCTGCAAGGCTGGTTCAACATCCGCAAATCAGGCAACGTGATCAAATACATTAACAAAAGAAAGAACGAGAATCATATGATCCTCCCAAGAGATGCAGAAAAAGCATTGGACAAAGTACAGCAACCTTTCTGGATCAAAACTCTTCAGAGTATAGGGACAGCGGGTACATACCTCAATATCATAAAAGCCATCTACGAAAACGCTACAGCGAATATCATTCTCAATGGGGAAAAGCTGAGATCTTTTCCCCTAAAGTCAGCAACGCGGCAGGGATAGCCACTCTCACCACTGCTATTCAACATAGTATTAGAAGTCCTAGCCACAGCAATCAGACAACAAAAAGTAATCCAAGGCATCCAAATCGGCAGAGAGGAAGTCAAACTCTCACTCTTGGCAGATGATATGATACTTTATGTGGAAAACCCAAAAGACTCCACCCCAAAACTGCTAGAACTCACACAGCAATTCCGTCAAGTAGCAGGCTATAAAATCAATGCACAGGAATCAGTGGCATTCCTATACAACAACAACAAGACAGAACAGAGACAAATCAAGGAGTCGATCCCATTCACAACTGCACCCAAAACCAGAAGAGACCTAGGAATATATTCATCCCAAGAGGCAAAGGATCTGTACTCAGAAAACTACAAAATACGCAGGAAAAAAATTGAAGAAGACACAAAGAAACGGAAAAACGTTCCATGCTCATGGATTGGGAGAACCAACATTGTGAAGAGGTCAATGCTACCTAGAGCAATCTACACATGCAATGCAATCCCCATCAAAATACCATCCACTTTTTTCCACGAAATGGAATAAATAATCCTAAAATTTGAATGGAACCTGAAGAGACCCCGAGTAGCCAGAGGAATATTGAGAAAGAAAAGCAAAGCTGGCGGCATCACAATTCTGGACTTCCAGCTCTATGACAAAGCTGTCATCATCAAGACAGTATGGTACTTGCACAAAAACAGACACATGGATCCATGGAACAGAATCGAGAGCCCAGAAGTGGACCCTCAACTCTATGGTCAACTTATCTTTGACAGAGCAGGAAGGAATGTCCAATGGCAAAAAGAGAGTCTCTTCAACAACTGGTGTTGGGAGAATTGGACAGCCCCATGCAGAAGAATGACACTGGACCATTTCCTGACACCACACACAGAAGTAGACGCCAAATGGTTGAAAGACCTCAATGTGAGACAGGAGTCCATCAAAATCCTAAAGGAGAACACAGGTAGCAAGCTCTTCGACCTCAGCCGCAGCAACTTCTTCCTAGAAACATCACCAAAGGCACGGGAAGCCAGGGCAAAAATGAACTATTGGGATTTCATCAAGATAAAAAGCTTTGGCACAGCAAAAGAAACAGTCCACAAAACCAAAAGACAACCGACAGAATGGGAGAAATTATTTGCAAATGACATATCAGATAAAGGGCTACTATCCAATATGTATAAAAACTTATCAAACTCAACACCCAAAGAACAAATAATCCAATCAAGAAATAGGCAGAAGACATGAACAGACATTTTTCCAAAGAAGACATCCAAATGGCCCACAGGCACATGAAAAAGTGTTCAACACGGCTCGGCATCAGGGAAATCCAAATCCAAACCTCAATGAGATACCACCTCACACCCGTCAGAATGGCTCAAATGAACAAGTCAGGGAACGACAGAGGTTGGTGGGGATGTGGAGAAAGGGGAACACTCCTACACTGGTGGTGGGAATGCAAGCTGGTGCAACCCCTCTGGAAAAGTGTATGGAGGTTCCTCAAACAGTTATAATTAGAGCTACCATTCGATCCAGCAATTGCACTCCTGGGTATTTACCCCAAAGATACAAATGTAGGGACCTGAAGCGGTACGTGCACCTCATTGTTTATAGCAGCAATGTCCACAATAGCCAAACTGTGGAAACAGCCAAGATGTCCATCGACAGATGAATGGATAAAGAAGAGGTGGTATATATATACACAATGGACTATTACGCAGCCATCAAAAGGAATGAGATGCTGCAATGGACAACGACGTGGATGGAACTGGAGGGTCCGACGATTAGTGAAATAAGTCAATCAGAGAAAGACATGTATCATATGACCCCACTGATATGAGGGATTCTTAATCTCAGGAACAGAGTGAGGCTTGCTGGAGTGGTCGGGGGTGGGAGGGATGGGGTGGCTGGGTGATAGACATTGGGGAGGGTATGAGCTACGGTGAGCGCTGTGAATTGTGTAAGACTGTTGAATCACAGATCTCTACTTCTGAAACAACGCAACATATTTTAAGAATAAAGGAAAAGAAGGAGACAGCAGGAGTGGAAGAATGAAGGGGAGTTAGTGAGAGGATGAGACGGACCAGGAGAGATGATGGGTTCTGAAAAAAAATCTGAGGTTTCTAGAGGGGAGTTGTGTCGGGGGATTGGTTAGCGTGGTGGTGGGTATTAAAGAGGGCACATTCTCCATGGATCACTGTGTGTTAGGAACAAACAATGAATCATGGGACACTACACCAAAACAAATGATGTACTCCATGGTGATTAACAAAGCAATAAAAAACAAAGACTGTAATAAGAGATGAAGAAGGACACTATATCCTACTTAAAGGGTCTATCCAACAAGAAGATCTCACAATTGTAAATATCTATGCCCCGAACATGGGAGCATCCAATTATATAAGGCAATTAAGAAGAAAAGCAAAGAAACACATTGACCACCATACAATCATAGTGGGGGACTTTAACACCCCCCTGACTGAAATGGCCAGATCATCTAAGCAAAAGATCAACAAGGAAAGAAAGACTTTAAATGACACACTGGACCAAATGGACTTCACAGACATATTCAGAACGTTCCATCCCAATGCAACGGAATACACATTCTTCTCTAGTGCCCATGGAACATTCTCCAGAATGGATCACATCCTAGGTCACAAATCCGGTCTCAACCGGTACCCAAAGATTGGGATCATTCCCTGCACATTTTCAGACCACAATGTTTTGAAACTAGAACTCAATCACAAGAGGAGAGTCGGAAAGAACTCAAATACATGGAGGCTAAAGAGCATCCTACGAAAGAATGAATGGGTCAACCAGGAAATTAAAGAAGAATTTAAAAAGTTCATGGAAACCAATGAAAATGAAAACTCAACTGTCCAAAATCTTTGGGATACAGCCAAGGCAGTCCTGCGAGGAAAGTATATAGCAATACAAGCCTTTCTCAAGAAACAAGAAAGGTCTCAAATACACACCCAACCCTACACCTAAAGGAGCTGGAGAAAGAACGGCAAATAAAGCCTAAACCCAGCAGGAGAAGAGAAATCATGCAGTTCAGAGCAGAAATCAATGAAATAGAACCCAGAAGAACAGTAGAAGTGATCAACGGAACTAGGAGCTGGTACTTTGAAAGAATTCACAAGATTGATACACCCCTGTCCAGGCTGATCAAAAAGAAAAGAGAAATGACCCAAATCAACAAAATCATGAATGAAAGAGGAGAGATCACAAACAACATCAAAGAAATACAAACAATTATAAGAACGTAATCTGAGCAACCCTAGGGCAGCAAATTCCATAACCTGGAAGAAATGGGTGCATTCCTAGAGATGTGTCAACTAACAAAACTGACCCAGGAAGAAATAGAAAACATGAACAGTCCTATAACCACGAAGGCAATTGAAGTAGTCATCAAAAACCTCCCAAGAAACCAAAGCCCAGGGCCAGATGGTTTCCCAGGGGAATTCTATCAGACATTTAAAGAAGAATTAATACCTATTCTCCTGAAACTGTTCCAAACAATAGAAATGGAAGGAAAACTTCCAAACTCATTTATGAGGCCACCATTACCTTGATTCCAAAACCAGACAAAGATCCCATCAAAAAGGAGAATTAGAGACCAATATCCTTGATGAACATCGATGCAAAAATTCTCACCAAAATACTAGCCAAGAGGACCCAACAGTACATGAAAAGGAGTCTTCACCATGACCAAGTGGGATTTATCCCTGGGCTGCAAGGCTGGTTCAACATCCGCAAATCAGTCAACGTGATCAAATACATTAACAAAAGAAAGAACGAGAATCATATGATCCTCCCAAGAGATGCAGAAAAAGCATTGGACAAAGTACAGCAACCTTTCTGGATCAAAACTCTTCAGAGTATAGGGACAGCGGGTACATACCTCAATATCATAAAAGCCATCTACGAAAACGCTACAGCGAATATCATTCTCAATGGGGAAAAGCTGAGATCTTTTCCCCCAAAGTCAGCAACGCGGCAGGGATAGCCACTCTCACCACTGCTATTCAACATAGTATTAGAAGTCCTAGCCACAGCAATCAGACAACAAAAAGTAATCCAAGGCATCCAAATCGGCAGAGAGGAAGTCAAACTCTCACTCTTGGCAGATGATATGATACTTTATGTGGAAAACCCAAAAGACTCCACCCCAAAACTGCTAGAACTCACACAGCAATTCCGTCAAGTAGCAGGCTATAAAATCAATGCACAGGAATCAGTGGCATTCCTATACAACAACAACAAGACAGAAGAGAGACAAATCAAGGAGTCGATCCCATTCACAACTGCACCCAAAACCAGAAGAGACCTAGGAATATATTGAACCCAAGAGGCAAGGGATCTGTACTCAGAAAACTACAAAATACGCAGGAAAGAAATTGAAGAAGACACAAAGAAACGGAAAAACGTTCCATGCTCATGGATTGGGAGAACCAACATTGTGAAGAGGTCAATGCTACCTAGAGCAATCTACACATGCAATGCAATCCCCATCAAAATACCATCCACTTTTTTCCACGAAATGGAACAAATAATCCTAAAATTTGAATGGAACCTGAAGAGACCCCGAGTAGCCAGAGGAATATTGAGAAAGAAAAGCAAAGCTGGCGGCATCACAATTCTGGACTTCCAGCTCTATGACAAAGCTGTCATCATCAAGACAGTATGGTACTGGCACAAAAACAGACACATGGATCCATGGAACAGAATCGAGAGCCCAGAAATGGACCCTCAACTCTATGGTCAACTTATCTTTGACAGAGCAGGAAGGAATGTCCAATGGCAAAAAGAGAGTCTCTTCAACAACTGGTGTTGGGAGAATTGGACAGCCCCATGCAGAAGAATGACACTGGACCATTTCCTGACACCACACACAGAAGTAGACGCCAAATGGTTGAAAGAACTCAATGTGAGACAGGAGTCCATCAAAATCCTAAAGGAGGACACAGGTAGCAAGCTCTTCGACCTCACCCGCAGCAACTTCTTCCTAGAATCATCACCAAAGGCACGGGAAGCCAGGGCAAAAATGAACTATTGGGATTTCATCAAGATAAAAAGCTTTGGCACAGCAAAAGAAACAGTCCACAAAACTAAAAGACAACCGACAGAATGGGAGAAATTATTTGCAAATGACATATCAGATAAAGGGCTACTATCCAATATGTATAAAAACTTATCAAACTCAACACCCAAAGAACAAATAATCCAATCAAGAAATAGGCAGAAGACATGAACAGACATTTTTCCAAAGAAGACATCCAAATGGCCCACAGGCACATGAAAAAGTGCTCAACACGGCTCGGCATCAGGGAAATCCAAATCAAAACCTCAATGAGATACCCCCTCACACCCGTCAGAATGGCTCAAATGAACAAGTCAGGGAACGACAGAGGTTGGCGGGGATGTGGAGAAAGGGGAACCCTCCTACACTGGTGGTGGGAATGCAAGCTGGTGCAACCCCTCTGGAAAAGTGTATGGACGTTCCTCAAACAGTTATAATTAGAGCTACCATTCGATCCAGCAATTGCACTCCTGGGTATTTACCCCAAAGATACAAATGTAGGGACCCGAAGCGGTACGTGCACCCCATTGTTTATAGCAGCAATATCCACAATAGCCAAACGGTGGAAAGAGCCAAGATGTCCTTCGACAGATGAATGGATAAAGAAGAGGTGGTATATATATACACAATGGACTATTACGCAGCCATCAAAAGGAATGAGGTGTTGCCATGGACAACGACGTGGATGGAACTGGAGGGTCCGACGATTAGTGAAATAAGTCAATCAGAGAAAGACATGTATCATATGACCTCACTGATATGAGGGATTCTTAATCTCAGGAACAGAGTGAGGCTTGCTGGAGTGGTCGGGGGGGGGATGGGGTGGCTGGGTGATAGACTTTGGGGAGGGTATGAGCTACGGTGAGCGCTGTGAATTGTGTAAGACTGTTGAATCACAGATCTGTACTTCTGAAACAAATAACGCAACATATTTTAAGAATAAAGGAAAACAAGGAGACAGCAGGAGAGGAAGAATGAAGGGGAGTTAGTGAGAGGGGGAGACGGACCAGGAGAGATGATGGATTCTGAAAAAAATTCCGAGGTTTCTAGAGGGGAGGTGGGTCGGTGGATTGGTTTGACTGGTGATGGTTATTAAAGAGGGCACATTCCGCATGGAGCACTGTGTGTTAGGAACAAACAATGAATCATGGGACAGTACACCAAAACAAATGATGTAGTACATGGTGATTAACAAAGCAGTAAAAAACAAAGACTGTAATAAGAGATGAAGAAGGACACTATATCCTACTTAAAGGGTCTATCCAACAAGAAGATCTCACAATTTTAAATATCTATGCCCCGAACATGGGAGCATCCAATTATATAAGGCAATTAAGAAGAAAAGCAAAGAAACACATTGACCACCATACAATCATAGTGGGGGACTTTAACACCCCCCTGACTGAAATGGCCAGATCATCTAAGCAAAAGATCAACAAGGAAATAAAGACTTAAATGACACACTGGAACAAATGGACTTCACAGACATATTCAGAACGTTCCATCCCAATGCAACGGAATACACTTTCTTCTCTAGTGCCCATGGAACATTCTCCAGAATGGATCACATCCTAGGTCACAAATCAGGTCTCAACCGGTACCCAAAGATTGGGATCATTCCCTGCACATTTTCAGACCACAATGCTTTGAAACTAGAACTCAATCACAAGAGGAGAGACGGAAAGAACTCAAATACATGGAGGCTAAAGAGCATCCTACGAAAGAATGAATGGGTCAACCAGGAAATTAAAGAAGAATTTAAAAAGTTCATGGAAACCAATGAAAATGAAAACTCAACTGTCCAAAATCTTTGGGATACAGCCAAGGCAGTCCTGCGAGGAAAGTATATAGCAATACAAGCCTTTCTCAAGAAACAAGAAAGGTCTCAAATACACACCCAACCCTACACCTAAAGGAGCTGGAGAAAGAACGGCAAATAAAGCCTAAACCCAGCAGGAGAAGAGAAATCATGCAGTTCAGAGCAGAAATCAATGAAATAGAACCCAGAAGAACAGTAGAAGTGATCAACGGAACTAGGAGCTGGTACTTTGAAAGAATTCACAAGATTGATACACCCCTGTCCAGGCTGATCAAAAAGAAAAGAGAAATGACCCAAATCAACAAAATCATGAATGAAAGAGGAGAGATCACAAACAACACCAAAGAAATACAAACAATTATAAGAACGTAATCTGAGCAACCCTAGGGCAGCAAATTCCATAACCTGGAAGAAATGGGTGCATTCCTAGAGATGTGTCAACTAACAAAACTGACCCAGGAAGAAATAGAAAACATGAACAGTCCTATAACCACGAAGGCAATTGAAGTAGTCATCAAAAACCTCCCAAGAAACCAAAGCCCAGGGCCAGATGGTTTCCCAGGGGAATTCTATCAGACATTTAGAGAAGAATTAATACCTATTCTCCTGAAACTGTTCCAAACAATAGAAATGGAAGGAAAACTTCCAAACTCATTTATGAGGCCACCATTACCTTGATTCCAAAACCAGACAAAGATCCCATCAAAAAGGAGAATTAGAGACCAATATCCTTGATGAACATCGATGGAAAAATTCTCACCAAAATACTAGCCAAGAGGACCCAACAGTACATGAAAAGGAGTATTCACCATGACCAAGTGGGATTTATCCCTGGGCTGCAAGGCTGGTTCAACATCCGCAAATCAGTCAACGTGATCAAATACATTAACAAAAGAAAGAACGAGAATCATATGATCCTCCCAAGAGATGCAGAAAAAGCATTGGACAAAGTACAGCAACCTTTCTGGATCAAAACTCTTCAGAGTATAGGGACAGCGGGTACATACCTCAATATCATAAAAGCCATCTACGAAAACCCTACAACGAATATCATTCTCAATGGGGAAAAGCTGAGATCTTTTCCCCTAAAGTCAGCAACGCGGCAGGGATAGCCACTCTCACCACTGCTATTCAACATAGTATTAGAAGTCCTAGCCACAGCAATCAGACAACAAAAAGTAATCCAAGGCATCCAAATCGGCAGAGAGGAAGTCAAACTCTCACTCTTGGCAGATGATATGATACTTTATGTGGAAAACCCAAAAGACTCCACCCCAAAACTGCTAGAACTCACACAGCAATTCCGTCAAGTAGCAGGCTATAAAATCAATGCACAGGAATCAGTGGCATTCCTATACACCAACAACAAGACAGAAGAGAGACAAATCAAGGAGTCGATCCCATTCACAACTGCACCCAAAACCAGAAGAGACCTAGGAATATATTCATCCCAAGAGGCAAAGGATCTGTACTCAGAAAACTACAAAATACGCAGGAAAGAAATTGAAGAAGACACAAAGAAACGGAAAAACGTTCCATGCTCATGGATTGGGAGAACCAACATTGTGAAGAGGTCAATGCTACCTAGAGCAATCTACACATGCAATGCAATCCCCATCAAAATACCATCCACTTTTTTCCACGAAATGGAATAAATAATCCTAAAATTTGAATGGAACCTGAAGAGACCCCGAGTAGCCAGAGGAATATTGAGAAAGAAAAGCAAAGCTGGCGGCATCACAATTCTGGACTTCCAGCTCTATGACAAAGCTGTCATCATCAAGACAGTATGGTACTTGCACAAAAACAGACACATGGATCCATGGAACACAATCGAGAGCCCAGAAATGGACCCTCAACTCTATGGTCAACTTATCTTTGACAGAGCAGGAAGGAATGTCCAATGGCAAAAAGAGAGTCTCTTCAACAACTGGTGTTGGGAGAATTGGACAGCCCCATGCAGAAGAATGACACTGGACCATTTCCTGACACCACACACAGAAGTAGACGCCAAATGGTTGAAAGACCTCAATGTGAGACAGGAGTCCATCAAAATCCTAAAGGAGGACACAGGTAGCAAGCACTTCGACCTCAGCCGCAGCAACTTCTTCCTAGAAACATCACCAAAGGCACGGGAAGCCAGGGCAAAAATGAACTATTGGGATTTCATCAAGATAAAAAGCTTTGGCACAGCAAAAGAAACAGTCCACAAAACCAAAAGACAACCGACAGAATGGGAGAAATTATTTGCAAATGACATATCAGATAAAGGGCTACTATCCAATATGTATAAAAACTTATCAAACTCAACACCCAAAGAACAAATAATCCAATCAAGAAATAGGCAGAAGACATGAACAGACATTTTTCCAAAGAAGACATCCAAATGGCCCACAGGCACATGAAAAAGTGCTCAACACGGCTCGGCATCAGGGAAATCCAAATCAAAACCTCAATGAGATACCCCCTCACACCCGTCAGAATGGCTCAAATGAACAAGTCAGGGAACGACAGAGGTTGGCGGGGATGTGGAGAAAGGGGAACCCTCTTACACTGGTGGTGGGAATGCAAGCTGGTGCAACCCCTCTGGAAAAGTGTATGGAGGTTCCTCAAACAGTTATAATTAGAGCTACCATTCGATCCAGCAATTGCACTCCTGGGTATTTACCCCAAAGATACAAATGTAGGGACCCGAAGCGGTACGTGCACCCCATTGTTTATAGCAGCAATATCCACAATGGCCAAACGGTGGAAAGAGCCAAGATGTCCATCGACAGATGAATGGATAAAGAAGAGGTGGTATATATATACACAATGGACTATTACGCAGCCATCAAAAGGAATGAGGTGTTGCCATGGACAACGACGTGGATGGAACTGGAGGGTCCGACGATTAGTGAAATAAGTCAATCAGAGAAAGACATGTATCATATGACCTCACTGATATGAGGGATTCTTAATCTCAGGAACAGAGTGAGGCTTGCTGGAGTGGTCGGGGGGGGGGGATGGGGTGGCTGGGTGATAGACTTTGGGGAGGGTATGAGCTACGGTGAGCGCTGTGAATTGTGTAAGACTGTTGAATCACAGATCTGTACTTCTGAAACAAATAACGCAACATATTTTAAGAATAAAGGAAAACAAGGAGACAGCAGGAGAGGAAGAATGAAGGGGAGTTAGTGAGAGGGGGAGACGGACCAGGAGAGATGATGGATTCTGAAAAAAAATCCGAGGTTTCTAGAGGGGAGGTGGGTCGGTGGATTGGTTTGACTGGTGATGGTTATTAAAGAGGGCACATTCTGCATGGAGCACTGTGTGTTAGGAACAAACAATGAATCATGGGACAGTACACCAAAACAAATGATGTAGTACATGGTGATTAACAAAGCAATAAAAAACAAAGACTGTAATAAGAGATGAAGAAGGACACTATATCCTACTTAATGGGTCTATCCAACAAGAAGATCTCACAATTGTAAATATCTATGCCCCGAACATGGGAGCATCCAATTATATAAGGCAATTAAGAAGAAAAGCAAAGAAACACATTGACCACCATACAATCATAGTGGGGGACTTTAACACCCCCCTGACTGAAATGGCCAGATCATCTAAGCAAAAGATCAACAAGGAAATAAAGACTTTAAATGACACACTGGACCAAATGGACTTCACAGACATATTCAGAACGTTCCATCCCAATGCAACGGAATACACATTCTTCTCTAGTGCCCATGGAACATTCTCCAGAATGGATCACATCCTAGGTCACAAATCAGGTCTCAACCGGTACCCAAAGATTGGGATCATTCCCTGCACATTTTCAGACCACAATGTTTTGAAACTAGAACTCAATCACAAGAGGAGAGTCGGAAAGAACTCAAATACATGGAGGCTAAAGAGCATCCTACGAAAGAATGAATGGGTCAACCAGGAAATTAAAGAAGAATTTAAAAAGTTCATGGAAACCAATGAAAATGAAAACTCAACTGTCCAAAATCTTTGGGATACAGCCAAGGCAGTCCTGCGAGGAAAGTATATAGCAATACAAGCCTTTCTCAAGAAACAAGAAAGGTCTCAAATACACACCCAACCCTACACCTAAAGGAGCTGGAGAAAGAACGGCAAATAAAGCCTAAACCCAGCAGGAGAAGAGAAATCATGCAGTTCAGAGCAGAAATCAATGAAATAGAACCCAGAAGAACAGTAGAAGTGATCAACGGAACTAGGAGCTGGTACTTTGAAAGAATTCACAAGATTGATACACCCCTGTCCAGGCTGATCAAAAAGAAAAGAGAAATGACCCAAATCAACAAAATCAAGAATGAAAGAGGAGAGATCACAAACAACACCAAAGAAATACAAACAATTATAAGAACGTAATCTGAGCAACCCTAGGGCAGCAAATTCCATAACCTGGAAGAAATGGGTGCATTCCTAGAGATGTGTCAACTAACAAAACTGACCCAGGAAGAAATAGAAAACATGAACAGTCCTATAACCACGAAGGCAATTGAAGTAGTCATCAAAAACCTCCCAAGAAACCAAAGCCCAGGGCCAGATGGTTTCCCAGGGGAATTCTATCAGACATTTAAAGAAGAATTAATACCTATTCTCCTGAAACTGTTCCAAACAATAGAAATGGAAGGAAAACTTCCAAACTCATTTATGAGGCCACCATTACCTTGATTCCAAAACCAGACAAAGATCCCATCAAAAAGGAGAATTAGAGACCAATATCCTCGATGAACATCGATGCAAAAATTCTCACCAAAATACTAGCCAAGAGGACCCAACAGTACATGAAAAGGAGTATTCACCATGACCAAGTGGGATTTATCCCTGGGCTGCAAGGCTGGTTCAACATCCGCAAATCAGTCAACGTGATCAAATACATTAACAAAAGAAAGAACGAGAATCATATGATCCTCCCAAGAGATGCAGAAAAAGCATTGGACAAAGTACAGCAACCTTTCTGGATCAAAACTCTTCAGAGTATAGGGACAGCGGGTACATACCTCAATATCATAAAAGCCATCTACGAAAACGCTACAGCGAATATCATTCTCAATGGGGAAAAGCTGAGATCTTTTCCCCTAAAGTCAGCAACGCGGCAGGGATAGCCACTCTCACCACTGCTATTCAACATAGTATTAGAAGTCCTAGCCACAGCAATCAGACAACAAAAAGTAATCCAAGGCATCCAAATCGGCAGAGAGGAAGTCAAACTCTCACTCTTGGCAGATGATATGATACTTTATGTGGAAAACCCAAAAGACTCCACCCCAAAACTGCTAGAACTCACACAGCAATTCCGTCAAGTAGCAGGCTATAAAATCAATGCACAGGAATCAGTGGCATTCCTATACACCAACAACAAGACAGAAGAGAGACAAATCAAGGAGTCGATCCCATTCACAACTGCACCCAAAACCAGAAGAGACCTAGGAATATATTCATCCCAAGAGGCAAAGGATCTGTACTCAGAAAACTACAAAATACGCAGGAAAGAAATTGAAGAAGACACAAAGAAACGGAAAAACGTTCCATGCTCATGGATTGGGAGAACCAACATTGTGAAGAGGTCAATGCTACCTAGAGCAATCTACACATGCAATGCAATCCCCATCAAAATACCATCCACTTTTTTCCAGGAAATGGAACAAATACTCCTAAAATTTGAATGGAACCAGAAGAGACCCCGAATAGCCAGAGGAATATTGAGAAAGAAAAGCAAAGCTGGCGGCATCACAATTCTGGACTTCCAGCTCTATGACAAAGCTGTCATCATCAAGACAGTATGGTACTGGCACAAAAACAGACACATGGATCCATGGAACAGAATCGAGAGCCCAGAAATGGACCCTCAACTCTATGGTCAACTTATCTTCGACAGAGCAGGAAGGAATGTCCAATGGTAAAAAGAGAGTCTCTTCAACAACTGGTGTTGGGAGAATTGGACAGCCCCATGCAGAAGAATGACACTGGACCATTTCCTGACACCACACACAAAAGTAGACTCCAAATGGTTGAAAGACCTCAATGTGAGACAGGAGTCCATCAAAATCCTAAAGGAGAACACAGGTAGCAAGCACTTCGACCTCAGCCGCAGCAACTTCTTCCTAGAAACATCACCAAAGGCACGGGAAGCCAGGGCAAAAATGAACTATTGGGATTTCATCAAGATAAAAAGCTTTGGCACAGCAAAAGAAACAGTCCACAAAACCAAAAGACAACCGACAGAATGGGAGAAATTATTTGCAAATGACCTATCAGATAAAGGGCTACTACCCAATATGTATAAAAACTTATCAAACTCAACACCCAAAGAACAAATAATCCAATCAAGAAATAGGCAGAAGACATGAACAGACATTTTTCCAAAGAAGACATCCAAATGGCCCACAGGCACATGAAAAAGTGCTCAACACGGCTTGGCATCAGAGAAATCCAAATGAAAACCTCAATGAGATACCACCTCACACCCGTCAGAATGGCTCAAATGAACAAGTCAGGGAACGACAGAATTTGGCGGGGATGTGGAGATAGGGGAACCCGCCGACACTGGTGGTGGGAATGCAAGCTGCTGCAACCCCTCTGGAAAACAGTATGGAGGTTCCTCACACAGTTGAAATTAGAGCTACCATTCGATCCAACATTTGCACTCCTGGGTATTTACCCCAAAGATACAAATGTAGGGACCCGAAGCGGTACGTGCACCCCATTGTTTATAGCAGCAATGTCCACAATAGCCAAACTGTGGAAACAGCCAAGATGTCCATCGACAGATGAATGGATAAAGAAGAGGTGGTATATATATACACAATGGACTATTACGCAACCATCAAAAGGAATGAGATGTTGCCATGGACAACGACGTGGATGGAACTGGAGGGTCCGACGATTAGTGAAATAAGTCAATCAGAGAAAGACATGTATCATATGACCCCACTGATATGAGGGATTCTTAATCTCAGGAACAGAGTGAGGCTTGCTGGAGTGGTCGGGGGTGGGAGGGATGGGGTGGCTGGGTGATAGACATTGGGGAGGGTATGAGCTACGGTGAGCGCTGTGAATTGTGTAAGACTGTTGAATCACAGATCTGTACTTCTGAAACAACGCAACATATTTTAAGAATAAAGGAAAAGAAGGAGACAGCAGGAGTGGAAGAATGAAGGGGAGTTAGTGAGAGGATGAGACGGACCAGGAGAGATGATGGGTTCTGAAAAAAAATCTGAGGTTTCTAGAGGGGAGGTGGGTCGGGGGATTGGTTAGCCTGGTGGTGGGTATTAAAGAGGGCACATTCTCCATGGAGCACTGTGTGTTAGGAACAAACAATGAATCATGGGACAGTACACCAAAACAAAGGATGTACTCCATGGTGATTAACAAAGCAATAAAAAACAAAGACTGTAATAAGAGATGAAGAAGGACACTATATCCTACTTAATGGGTCTATCCAACAAGAAGATCTCACAATTGTAAATATCTATGCCCCGAACATGGGAGCATCCAATTATATAAGGCAATTAAGAAGAAAACAAAGAAACACATTGACCACCTTACAATCATAGTGGGGGACTTTAACACCCCCCCTGACTGAAATGGCCAGATCATCTAAGCAAAAGATCAACAAGGAAATAAAGACTTTAAATGACACACTGGACCAAATGGACTTCACAGACATATTCAGAACATTCCATCCCAATGCAACGGAATACACATTCTTCTCTAGTGCCCATGGAACATTCTCCAGAATGGATCACATCCTAGGTCACAAATCAGGTCTCAACCGGTACCCAAAGATTGGGATCATTCCCTGCACATTTTCAGACCACAATGTTTTGAAACTAGAACTCAATCACAAGAGGAGAGTCGGAAAGAACTCAAATACATGGAGGCTAAAGAGCATCCTACGAAAGAATGAATGGGTCAACCAGGAAATTAAAGAAGAATTTAAAAAGTTCATGGAAACCAATGAAAATGAAAACTCAACTGTCCAAAATCTTTGGGATACAGCCAAGGCAGTCCTGCGAGGAAAGTATATAGCAATACAAGCCTTTCTCAAGAAACAAGAAAGGTCTCAAATACACACCCAACCCTACACCTAAAGGAGCTGGAGAAAGAACGGCAAATAAAGCCTAAACCCAGCAGGAGAAGAGAAATCATGCAGTTCAGAGCAGAAATCAATGAAATAGAACCCAGAAGAACAGTAGAAGTGATCAACGGAACTAGGAGCTGGTACTTTGAAAGAATTCACAAGATTGATACACCCCTGTCCAGGCTGATCAAAAAGAAAAGAGAAATGACCCAAATCAACAAAATCATGAATGAAAGAGGAGAGATCACAAACAACACCAAAGAAATACAAACAATTATAAGAACGTAATCTGAGCAACCCTAGGGCAGCAAATTCCATAACCTGGAAGAAATGGGTGCATTCCTAGAGATGTGTCAACTAACAAAACTGACCCAGGAAGAAATAGAAAACATGAACAGTCCTATAACCACGAAGGCAATTGAAGTAGTCATCAAAAACCTCCCAAGAAACCAAAGCCCAGGGCCAGATGGTTTCCCAGGGGAATTCTATCAGACATTTAAAGAAGAATTAATACCTATTCTCCTGAAACTGTTCCAAACAATAGAAATGGAAGGAAAACTTCCAAACTCATTTATGAGGCCACCATTACCTTGATTCCAAAACCAGACAAAGATCCCATCAAAAAGGAGAATTAGAGACCAATATCCTCGATGAACATCGATGCAAAAATTCTCACCAAAATACTAGCCAAGAGGACCCAACAGTACATGAAAAGGAGTATTCACCATGACCAAGTGGGATTTATCCCTGGGCTGCAAGGCTGGTTCAACATCCGCAAATCAGTCAACGTGATCAAATACATTAACAAAAGAAAGAACGAGAATCATATGATCCTCCCAAGAGATGCAGAAAAAGCATTGGACAAAGTACAGCAACCTTTCTGGATCAAAACTCTTCAGAGTATAGGGACAGCGGGTACATACCTCAATATCATAAAAGCCATCTACGAAAACGCTACAGCGAATATCATTCTCAATGGGGAAAAGCTGAGATCTTTTCCCCTAAAGTCAGCAACGCGGCAGGGATAGCCACTCTCACCACTGCTATTCAACATAGTATTAGAAGTCCTAGCCACAGCAATCAGACAACAAAAAGTAATCCAAGGCATCCAAATCGGCAGAGAGGAAGTCAAACTCTCACTCTTGGCAGATGATATGATACTTTATGTGGAAAACCCAAAAGACTCCACCCCAAAACTGCTAGAACTCACACAGCAATTCCGTCAAGTAGCAGGCTATAAAATCAATGCACAGGAATCAGTGGCATTCCTATACACCAACAACAAGACAGAAGAGAGACAAATCAAGGAGTCGATCCCATTCACAACTGCACCCAAAACCAGAAGAGACCTAGGAATATATTCATCCCAAGAGGCAAAGGATCTGTACTCAGAAAACTACAAAATACGCAGGAAAGAAATTGAAGAAGACACAAAGAAACGGAAAAACGTTCCATGCTCATGGATTGGGAGAACCAACATTGTGAAGAGGTCAATGCTACCTAGAGCAATCTACACATGCAATGCAATCCCCATCAAAATACCATCCACTTTTTTCCAGGAAATGGAACAAATACTCCTAAAATTTGAATGGAACCAGAAGAGACCCCGAATAGCCAGAGGAATATTGAGAAAGAAAAGCAAAGCTGGCGGCATCACAATTCTGGACTTCCAGCTCTATGACAAAGCTGTCATCATCAAGACAGTATGGTACTGGCACAAAAACAGACACATGGATCCATGGAACAGAATCGAGAGCCCAGAAATGGACCCTCAACTCTATGGTCAACTTATCTTCGACAGAGCAGGAAGGAATGTCCAATGGTAAAAAGAGAGTCTCTTCAACAACTGGTGTTGGGAGAATTGGACAGCCCCATGCAGAAGAATGACACTGGACCATTTCCTGACACCACACACAAAAGTAGACTCCAAATGGTTGAAAGACCTCAATGTGAGACAGGAGTCCATCAAAATCCTAAAGGAGAACACAGGTAGCAAGCACTTCGACCTCAGCCGCAGCAACTTCTTCCTAGAAACATCACCAAAGGCACGGGAAGCCAGGGCAAAAATGAACTATTGGGATTTCATCAAGATAAAAAGCTTTGGCACAGCAAAAGAAACAGTCCACAAAACCAAAAGACAACCGACAGAATGGGAGAAATTATTTGCAAATGACCTATCAGATAAAGGGCTACTACCCAATATGTATAAAAACTTATCAAACTCAACACCCAAAGAACAAATAATCCAATCAAGAAATAGGCAGAAGACATGAACAGACATTTTTCCAAAGAAGACATCCAAATGGCCCACAGGCACATGAAAAAGTGCTCAACACGGCTTGGCATCAGAGAAATCCAAATGAAAACCTCAATGAGATACCACCTCACACCCGTCAGAATGGCTCAAATGAACAAGTCAGGGAACGACAGAATTTGGCGGGGATGTGGAGATAGGGGAACCCGCCGACACTGGTGGTGGGAATGCAAGCTGCTGCAACCCCTCTGGAAAACAGTATGGAGGTTCCTCACACAGTTGAAATTAGAGCTACCATTCGATCCAACATTTGCACTCCTGGGTATTTACCCCAAAGATACAAATGTAGGGACCCGAAGCGGTACGTGCACCCCATTGTTTATAGCAGCAATGTCCACAATAGCCAAACTGTGGAAACAGCCAAGATGTCCATCGACAGATGAATGGATAAAGAAGAGGTGGTATATATATACACAATGGACTATTACGCAACCATCAAAAGGAATGAGATGTTGCCATGGACAACGACGTGGATGGAACTGGAGGGTCCGACGATTAGTGAAATAAGTCAATCAGAGAAAGACATGTATCATATGACCCCACTGATATGAGGGATTCTTAATCTCAGGAACAGAGTGAGGCTTGCTGGAGTGGTCGGGGGTGGGAGGGATGGGGTGGCTGGGTGATAGACATTGGGGAGGGTATGAGCTACGGTGAGCGCTGTGAATTGTGTAAGACTGTTGAATCACAGATCTGTACTTCTGAAACAACGCAACATATTTTAAGAATAAAGGAAAAGAAGGAGACAGCAGGAGTGGAAGAATGAAGGGGAGTTAGTGAGAGGATGAGACGGACCAGGAGAGATGATGGGTTCTGAAAAAAAATCTGAGGTTTCTAGAGGGGAGGTGGGTCGGGGGATTGGTTAGCCTGGTGGTGGGTATTAAAGAGGGCACATTCTCCATGGAGCACTGTGTGTTAGGAACAAACAATGAATCATGGGACACTACACCAAAACAAAGGATGTACTCCATGGTGATTAACAAAGCAATAAAAAACAAAGACTGTAATAAGAGATGAAGAAGGACACTATATCCTACTTAATGGGTCTATCCAACAAGAAGATCTCACAATTGTAAATATCTATGCCCCGAACATGGGAGCATCCAATTATATAAGGCAATTAAGAAGAAAACAAAGAAACACATTGACCACCTTACAATCATAGTGGGGGACTTTAACACCCCCCCTGACTGAAATGGCCAGATCATCTAAGCAAAAGATCAACAAGGAAATAAAGACTTTAAATGACACACTGGACCAAATGGACTTCACAGACATATTCAGAACATTCCATCCCAATGCAACGGAATACACATTCTTCTCTAGTGCCCATGGAACATTCTCCAGAATGGATCACATCCTAGGTCACAAATCAGGTCTCAACCGGTACCCAAAGATTGGGATCATTCCCTGCACATTTTCAGACCACAATGTTTTGAAACTAGAACTCAATCACAAGAGGAGAGTCGGAAAGAACTCAAATACATGGAGGCTAAAGAGCATCCTACGAAAGAATGAATGGGTCAACCAGGAAATTAAAGAAGAATTTAAAAAGTTCATGGAAACCAATGAAAATGAAAACTCAACTGTCCAAAATCTTTGGGATACAGCCAAGGCAGTCCTGCGAGGAAAGTATATAGCAATACAAGCCTTTCTCAAGAAACAAGAAAGGTCTCAAATACACACCCAACCCTACACCTAAAGGAGCTGGAGAAAGAACGGCAAATAAAGCCTAAACCCAGCAGGAGAAGAGAAATCATGCAGTTCAGAGCAGAAATCAATGAAATAGAACCCAGAAGAACAGTAGAAGTGATCAACGGAACTAGGAGCTGGTACTTTGAAAGAATTCACAAGATTGATACACCCCTGTCCAGGCTGATCAAAAAGAAAAGAGAAATGACCCAAATCAACAAAATCATGAATGAAAGAGGAGAGATCACAAACAACACCAAAGAAATACAAACAATTATAAGAACGTAATCTGAGCAACCCTAGGGCAGCAAATTCCATAACCTGGAAGAAATGGGTGCATTCCTAGAGATGTGTCAACTAACAAAACTGACCCAGGAAGAAATAGAAAACATGAACAGTCCTATAACCACGAAGGCAATTGAAGTAGTCATCAAAAACCTCCCAAGAAACCAAAGCCCAGGGCCAGATGGTTTCCCAGGGGAATTCTATCAGACATTTAAAGAAGAATTAATACCTATTCTCCTGAAACTGTTCCAAACAATAGAAATGGAAGGAAAACTTCCAAACTCATTTATGAGGCCACCATTACCTTGATTCCAAAACCAGACAAAGATCCCATCAAAAAGGAGAATTAGAGACCAATATCCTTGATGAACATCGATGCAAAAATTCTCACCAAAATACTAGCCAAGAGGACCCAACAGTACATGAAAAGGAGTATTCACCATGACCAAGTGGGATTTATCCCTGGGCTGCAAGGCTGGTTCAACATCCGCAAATCAGTCAACGTGATCAAATACATTAACAAAAGAAAGAACGAGAATCATATGATCCTCCCAAGAGATGCAGAAAAAGCATTGGACAAAGTACAGCAACCTTTCTGGATCAAAACTCTTCAGAGTATAGGGACAGCGGGTACATACCTCAATATCATAAAAGCCATCTACGAAAACCCTACAACGAATATCATTCTCAATGGGGAAAAGCTGAGATCTTTTCCCCTAAAGTCAGCAACGCGGCAGGGATAGCCACTCTCACCACTGCTATTCAACATAGTATTAGAAGTCCTAGCCACAGCAATCAGACAACAAAAAGTAATCCAAGGCATCCAAATCGGCAGAGAGGAAGTCAAACTCTCACTCTTGGCAGATGATATGATACTTTATGTGGAAAACCCAAAAGACTCCACCCCAAAACTGCTAGAACTCACACAGCAATTCCGTCAAGTAGCAGGCTATAAAATCAATGCACAGGAATCAGTGGCATTCCTATACACCAACAACAAGACAGAAGAGAGACAAATCAAGGAGTCGATCCCATTCACAACTGCACCCAAAACCAGAAGAGACCTAGGAATATATTCATCCCAAGAGGCAAAGGATCTGTACTCAGAAAACTACAAAATACGCAGGAAAGAAATTGAAGAAGACACAAAGAAACGGAAAAACGTTCCATGCTCATGGATTGGGAGAACCAACATTGTGAAGAGGTCAATGCTACCTAGAGCAATCTACACATGCAATGCAATCCCCATCAAAATACCATCCACTTTTTTCCACGAAATGGAATAAATAATCCTAAAATTTGAATGGAACCTGAAGAGACCCCGAGTAGCCAGAGGAATATTGAGAAAGAAAAGCAAAGCTGGCGGCATCACAATTCTGGACTTCCAGCTCTATGACAAAGCTGTCATCATCAAGACAGTATGGTACTTGCACAAAAACAGACACATGGATCCATGGAACACAATCGAGAGCCCAGAAATGGACCCTCAACTCTATGGTCAACTTATCTTTGACAGAGCAGGAAGGAATGTCCAATGGCAAAAAGAGAGTCTCTTCAACAACTGGTGTTGGGAGAATTGGACAGCCCCATGCAGAAGAATGACACTGGACCATTTCCTGACACCACACACAGAAGTAGACGCCAAATGGTTGAAAGACCTCAATGTGAGACAGGAGTCCATCAAAATCCTAAAGGAGGACACAGGTAGCAAGCACTTCGACCTCAGCCGCAGCAACTTCTTCCTAGAAACATCACCAAAGGCACGGGAAGCCAGGGCAAAAATGAACTATTGGGATTTCATCAAGATAAAAAGCTTTGGCACAGCAAAAGAAACAGTCCACAAAACCAAAAGACAACCGACAGAATGGGAGAAATTATTTGCAAATGACATATCAGATAAAGGGCTACTATCCAATATGTATAAAAACTTATCAAACTCAACACCCAAAGAACAAATAATCCAATCAAGAAATAGGCAGAAGACATGAACAGACATTTTTCCAAAGAAGACATCCAAATGGCCCACAGGCACATGAAAAAGTGCTCAACACGGCTCGGCATCAGGGAAATCCAAATCAAAACCTCAATGAGATACCCCCTCACACCCGTCAGAATGGCTCAAATGAACAAGTCAGGGAACGACAGAGGTTGGCGGGGATGTGGAGAAAGGGGAACCCTCTTACACTGGTGGTGGGAATGCAAGCTGTTGCAACCCCTCTGGAAAAGTGTATGGAGGTTCCTCAAACAGTTATAATTAGAGCTACCATTCGATCCAGCAATTGCACTCCTGGGTATTTACCCCAAAGATACAAATGTAGGGACCCGAAGCGGTACGTGCACCCCATTGTTTATAGCAGCAATATCCACAATGGCCAAACGGTGGAAAGAGCCAAGATGTCCATCGACAGATGAATGGATAAAGAAGAGGTGGTATATATATACACAATGGACTATTACGCAGCCATCAAAAGGAATGAGGTGTTGCCATGGACAACGACGTGGATGGAACTGGAGGGTCCGACGATTAGTGAAATAAGTCAATCAGAGAAAGACATGTATCATATGACCTCACTGATATGAGGGATTCTTAATCTCAGGAACAGAGTGAGGCTTGCTGGAGTGGTCGGGGGGGGGGGATGGGGTGGCTGGGTGATAGACTTTGGGGAGGGTATGAGCTACGGTGAGCGCTGTGAATTGTGTAAGACTGTTGAATCACAGATCTGTACTTCTGAAACAAATAACGCAACATATTTTAAGAATAAAGGAAAACAAGGAGACAGCAGGAGAGGAAGAATGAAGGGGAGTTAGTGAGAGGGGGAGACGGACCAGGAGAGATGATGGATTCTGAAAAAAAATCCGAGGTTTCTAGAGGGGAGGTGGGTCGGTGGATTGGTTTGACTGGTGATGGTTATTAAAGAGGGCACATTCTGCATGGAGCACTGTGTGTTAGGAACAAACAATGAATCATGGGACAGTACACCAAAACAAATGATGTAGTACATGGTGATTAACAAAGCAATAAAAAACAAAGACTGTAATAAGAGATGAAGAAGGACACTATATCCTACTTAATGGGTCTATCCAACAAGAAGATCTCACAATTGTAAATATCTATGCCCCGAACATGGGAGCATCCAATTATATAAGGCAATTAAGAAGAAAAGCAAAGAAACACATTGACCACCATACAATCATAGTGGGGGACTTTAACACCCCCCTGACTGAAATGGCCAGATCATCTAAGCAAAAGATCAACAAGGAAATAAAGACTTTAAATGACACACTGGACCAAATGGACTTCACAGACATATTCAGAACGTTCCATCCCAATGCAACGGAATACACATTCTTCTCTAGTGCCCATGGAACATTCTCCAGAATGGATCACATCCTAGGTCACAAATCAGGTCTCAACCGGTACCCAAAGATTGGGATCATTCCCTGCACATTTTCAGACCACAATGTTTTGAAACTAGAACTCAATCACAAGAGGAGAGTCGGAAAGAACTCAAATACATGGAGGCTAAAGAGCATCCTACGAAAGAATGAATGGGTCAACCAGGAAATTAAAGAAGAATTTAAAAAGTTCATGGAAACCAATGAAAATGAAAACTCAACTGTCCAAAATCTTTGGGATACAGCCAAGGCAGTCCTGCGAGGAAAGTATATAGCAATACAAGCCTTTCTCAAGAAACAAGAAAGGTCTCAAATACACACCCAACCCTACACCTAAAGGAGCTGGAGAAAGAACGGCAAATAAAGCCTAAACCCAGCAGGAGAAGAGAAATCATGCAGTTCAGAGCAGAAATCAATGAAATAGAACCCAGAAGAACAGTAGAAGTGATCAACGGAACTAGGAGCTGGTACTTTGAAAGAATTCACAAGATTGATACACCCCTGTCCAGGCTGATCAAAAAGAAAAGAGAAATGACCCAAATCAACAAAATCAAGAATGAAAGAGGAGAGATCACAAACAACACCAAAGAAATACAAACAATTATAAGAACGTAATCTGAGCAACCCTAGGGCAGCAAATTCCATAACCTGGAAGAAATGGGTGCATTCCTAGAGATGTGTCAACTAACAAAACTGACCCAGGAAGAAATAGAAAACATGAACAGTCCTATAACCAAGAAGGCAATTGAAGTAGTCATCAAAAACCTCCCAAGAAACCAAAGCCCAGGGCCAGATGGTTTCCCAGGGGAATTCTATCAGACATTTAAAGAAGAATTAATACCTATTCTCCTGAAACTGTTCCAAACAATAGAAATGGAAGGAAAACTTCCAAACTCATTTATGAGGCCACCATTACCTTGATTCCAAAACCAGACAAAGATCCCATCAAAAAGGAGAATTAGAGACCAATATCCTCGATGAACATCGATGCAAAAATTCTCACCAAAATACTAGCCAAGAGGACCCAACAGTACATGAAAAGGAGTATTCACCATGACCAAGTGGGATTTATCCCTGGGCTGCAAGGCTGGTTCAACATCCGCAAATCAGTCAACGTGATCAAATACATTAACAAAAGAAAGAACGAGAATCATATGATCCTCCCAAGAGATGCAGAAAAAGCATTGGACAAAGTACAGCAACCTTTCTGGATCAAAACTCTTCAGAGTATAGGGACAGCGGGTACATACCTCAATATCATAAAAGCCATCTACGAAAACGCTACAGCGAATATCATTCTCAATGGGGAAAAGCTGAGATCTTTTCCCCTAAAGTCAGCAACGCGGCAGGGATAGCCACTCTCACCACTGCTATTCAACATAGTATTAGAAGTCCTAGCCACAGCAATCAGACAACAAAAAGTAATCCAAGGCATCCAAATCGGCAGAGAGGAAGTCAAACTCTCACTCTTGGCAGATGATATGATACTTTATGTGGAAAACCCAAAAGACTCCACCCCAAAACTGCTAGAACTCACACAGCAATTCCGTCAAGTAGCAGGCTATAAAATCAATGCACAGGAATCAGTGGCATTCCTATACACCAACAACAAGACAGAAGAGAGACAAATCAAGGAGTCGATCCCATTCACAACTGCACCCAAAACCAGAAGAGACCTAGGAATATATTCATCCCAAGAGGCAAAGGATCTGTACTCAGAAAACTACAAAATACGCAGGAAAGAAATTGAAGAAGACACAAAGAAACGGAAAAACGTTCCATGCTCATGGATTGGGAGAACCAACATTGTGAAGAGGTCAATGCTACCTAGAGCAATCTACACATGCAATGCAATCCCCATCAAAATACCATCCACTTTTTTCCAGGAAATGGAACAAATACTCCTAAAATTTGAATGGAACCAGAAGAGACCCCGAATAGCCAGAGGAATATTGAGAAAGAAAAGCAAAGCTGGCGGCATCACAATTCTGGACTTCCAGCTCTATGACAAAGCTGTCATCATCAAGACAGTATGGTACTGGCACAAAAACAGACACATGGATCCATGGAACAGAATCGAGAGCCCAGAAATGGACCCTCAACTCTATGGTCAACTTATCTTCGACAGAGCAGGAAGGAATGTCCAATGGTAAAAAGAGAGTCTCTTCAACAACTGGTGTTGGGAGAATTGGACAGCCCCATGCAGAAGAATGACACTGGACCATTTCCTGACACCACACACAAAAGTAGACTCCAAATGGTTGAAAGACCTCAATGTGAGACAGGAGTCCATCAAAATCCTAAAGGAGAACACAGGTAGCAAGCACTTCGACCTCAGCCGCAGCAACTTCTTCCTAGAAACATCACCAAAGGCACGGGAAGCCAGGGCAAAAATGAACTATTGGGATTTCATCAAGATAAAAAGCTTTGGCACAGCAAAAGAAACAGTCCACAAAACCAAAAGACAACCGACAGAATGGGAGAAATTATTTGCAAATGACCTATCAGATAAAGGGCTACTACCCAATATGTATAAAAACTTATCAAACTCAACACCCAAAGAACAAATAATCCAATCAAGAAATAGGCAGAAGACATGAACAGACATTTTTCCAAAGAAGACATCCAAATGGCCCACAGGCACATGAAAAAGTGCTCAACACGGCTTGGCATCAGAGAAATCCAAATGAAAACCTCAATGAGATACCACCTCACACCCGTCAGAATGGCTCAAATGAACAAGTCAGGGAACGACAGAATTTGGCGGGGATGTGGAGATAGGGGAACCCGCCGACACTGGTGGTGGGAATGCAAGCTGCTGCAACCCCTCTGGAAAACAGTATGGAGGTTCCTCACACAGTTGAAATTAGAGCTACCATTCGATCCAACATTTGCACTCCTGGGTATTTACCCCAAAGATACAAATGTAGGGACCCGAAGCGGTACGTGCACCCCATTGTTTATAGCAGCAATGTCCACAATAGCCAAACTGTGGAAACAGCCAAGATGTCCATCGACAGATGAATGGATAAAGAAGAGGTGGTATATATATACACAATGGACTATTACGCAACCATCAAAAGGAATGAGATGTTGCCATGGACAACGACGTGGATGGAACTGGAGGGTCCGACGATTAGTGAAATAAGTCAATCAGAGAAAGACATGTATCATATGACCCCACTGATATGAGGGATTCTTAATCTCAGGAACAGAGTGAGGCTTGCTGGAGTGGTCGGGGGTGGGAGGGATGGGGTGGCTGGGTGATAGACATTGGGGAGGGTATGAGCTACGGTGAGCGCTGTGAATTGTGTAAGACTGTTGAATCACAGATCTGTACTTCTGAAACAACGCAACATATTTTAAGAATAAAGGAAAAGAAGGAGACAGCAGGAGTGGAAGAATGAAGGGGAGTTAGTGAGAGGATGAGACGGACCAGGAGAGATGATGGGTTCTGAAAAAAAATCTGAGGTTTCTAGAGGGGAGGTGGGTCGGGGGATTGGTTAGCCTGGTGGTGGGTATTAAAGAGGGCACATTCTCCATGGAGCACTGTGTGTTAGGAACAAACAATGAATCATGGGACACTACACCAAAACAAAGGATGTACTCCATGGTGATTAACAAAGCAATAAAAAACAAAGACTGTAATAAGAGATGAAGAAGGACACTATATCCTACTTAATGGGTCTATCCAACAAGAAGATCTCACAATTGTAAATATCTATGCCCCGAACATGGGAGCATCCAATTATATAAGGCAATTAAGAAGAAAACAAAGAAACACATTGACCACCTTACAATCATAGTGGGGGACTTTAACACCCCCCCTGACTGAAATGGCCAGATCATCTAAGCAAAAGATCAACAAGGAAATAAAGACTTTAAATGACACACTGGACCAAATGGACTTCACAGACATATTCAGAACATTCCATCCCAATGCAACGGAATACACATTCTTCTCTAGTGCCCATGGAACATTCTCCAGAATGGATCACATCCTAGGTCACAAATCAGGTCTCAACCGGTACCCAAAGATTGGGATCATTCCCTGCACATTTTCAGACCACAATGTTTTGAAACTAGAACTCAATCACAAGAGGAGAGTCGGAAAGAACTCAAATACATGGAGGCTAAAGAGCATCCTACGAAAGAATGAATGGGTCAACCAGGAAATTAAAGAAGAATTTAAAAAGTTCATGGAAACCAATGAAAATGAAAACTCAACTGTCCAAAATCTTTGGGATACAGCCAAGGCAGTCCTGCGAGGAAAGTATATAGCAATACAAGCCTTTCTCAAGAAACAAGAAAGGTCTCAAATACACACCCAACCCTACACCTAAAGGAGCTGGAGAAAGAACGGCAAATAAAGCCTAAACCCAGCAGGAGAAGAGAAATCATGCAGTTCAGAGCAGAAATCAATGAAATAGAACCCAGAAGAACAGTAGAAGTGATCAACGGAACTAGGAGCTGGTACTTTGAAAGAATTCACAAGATTGATACACCCCTGTCCAGGCTGATCAAAAAGAAAAGAGAAATGACCCAAATCAACAAAATCATGAATGAAAGAGGAGAGATCACAAACAACACCAAAGAAATACAAACAATTATAAGAACGTAATCTGAGCAACCCTAGGGCAGCAAATTCCATAACCTGGAAGAAATGGGTGCATTCCTAGAGATGTGTCAACTAACAAAACTGACCCAGGAAGAAATAGAAAACATGAACAGTCCTATAACCACGAAGGCAATTGAAGTAGTCATCAAAAACCTCCCAAGAAACCAAAGCCCAGGGCCAGATGGTTTCCCAGGGGAATTCTATCAGACATTTAAAGAAGAATTAATACCTATTCTCCTGAAACTGTTCCAAACAATAGAAATGGAAGGAAAACTTCCAAACTCATTTATGAGGCCACCATTACCTTGATTCCAAAACCAGACAAAGATCCCATCAAAAAGGAGAATTAGAGACCAATATCCTTGATGAACATCGATGCAAAAATTCTCACCAAAATACTAGCCAAGAGGACCCAACAGTACATGAAAAGGAGTATTCACCATGACCAAGTGGGATTTATCCCTGGGCTGCAAGGCTGGTTCAACATCCGCAAATCAGTCAACGTGATCAAATACATTAACAAAAGAAAGAACGAGAATCATATGATCCTCCCAAGAGATGCAGAAAAAGCATTGGACAAAGTACAGCAACCTTTCTGGATCAAAACTCTTCAGAGTATAGGGACAGCGGGTACATACCTCAATATCATAAAAGCCATCTACGAAAACCCTACAACGAATATCATTCTCAATGGGGAAAAGCTGAGATCTTTTCCCCTAAAGTCAGCAACGCGGCAGGGATAGCCACTCTCACCACTGCTATTCAACATAGTATTAGAAGTCCTAGCCACAGCAATCAGACAACAAAAAGTAATCCAAGGCATCCAAATCGGCAGAGAGGAAGTCAAACTCTCACTCTTGGCAGATGATATGATACTTTATGTGGAAAACCCAAAAGACTCCACCCCAAAACTGCTAGAACTCACACAGCAATTCCGTCAAGTAGCAGGCTATAAAATCAATGCACAGGAATCAGTGGCATTCCTATACACCAACAACAAGACAGAAGAGAGACAAATCAAGGAGTCGATCCCATTCACAACTGCACCCAAAACCAGAAGAGACCTAGGAATATATTCATCCCAAGAGGCAAAGGATCTGTACTCAGAAAACTACAAAATACGCAGGAAAGAAATTGAAGAAGACACAAAGAAACGGAAAAACGTTCCATGCTCATGGATTGGGAGAACCAACATTGTGAAGAGGTCAATGCTACCTAGAGCAATCTACACATGCAATGCAATCCCCATCAAAATACCATCCACTTTTTTCCACGAAATGGAATAAATAATCCTAAAATTTGAATGGAACCTGAAGAGACCCCGAGTAGCCAGAGGAATATTGAGAAAGAAAAGCAAAGCTGGCGGCATCACAATTCTGGACTTCCAGCTCTATGACAAAGCTGTCATCATCAAGACAGTATGGTACTTGCACAAAAACAGACACATGGATCCATGGAACACAATCGAGAGCCCAGAAATGGACCCTCAACTCTATGGTCAACTTATCTTTGACAGAGCAGGAAGGAATGTCCAATGGCAAAAAGAGAGTCTCTTCAACAACTGGTGTTGGGAGAATTGGACAGCCCCATGCAGAAGAATGACACTGGACCATTTCCTGACACCACACACAGAAGTAGACGCCAAATGGTTGAAAGACCTCAATGTGAGACAGGAGTCCATCAAAATCCTAAAGGAGGACACAGGTAGCAAGCACTTCGACCTCAGCCGCAGCAACTTCTTCCTAGAAACATCACCAAAGGCACGGGAAGCCAGGGCAAAAATGAACTATTGGGATTTCATCAAGATAAAAAGCTTTGGCACAGCAAAAGAAACAGTCCACAAAACCAAAAGACAACCGACAGAATGGGAGAAATTATTTGCAAATGACATATCAGATAAAGGGCTACTATCCAATATGTATAAAAACTTATCAAACTCAACACCCAAAGAACAAATAATCCAATCAAGAAATAGGCAGAAGACATGAACAGACATTTTTCCAAAGAAGACATCCAAATGGCCCACAGGCACATGAAAAAGTGCTCAACACGGCTCGGCATCAGGGAAATCCAAATCAAAACCTCAATGAGATACCCCCTCACACCCGTCAGAATGGCTCAAATGAACAAGTCAGGGAACGACAGAGGTTGGCGGGGATGTGGAGAAAGGGGAACCCTCTTACACTGGTGGTGGGAATGCAAGCTGTTGCAACCCCTCTGGAAAAGTGTATGGAGGTTCCTCAAACAGTTATAATTAGAGCTACCATTCGATCCAGCAATTGCACTCCTGGGTATTTACCCCAAAGATACAAATGTAGGGACCCGAAGCGGTACGTGCACCCCATTGTTTATAGCAGCAATATCCACAATGGCCAAACGGTGGAAAGAGCCAAGATGTCCATCGACAGATGAATGGATAAAGAAGAGGTGGTATATATATACACAATGGACTATTACGCAGCCATCAAAAGGAATGAGGTGTTGCCATGGACAACGACGTGGATGGAACTGGAGGGTCCGACGATTAGTGAAATAAGTCAATCAGAGAAAGACATGTATCATATGACCTCACTGATATGAGGGATTCTTAATCTCAGGAACAGAGTGAGGCTTGCTGGAGTGGTCGGGGGGGGGGGATGGGGTGGCTGGGTGATAGACTTTGGGGAGGGTATGAGCTACGGTGAGCGCTGTGAATTGTGTAAGACTGTTGAATCACAGATCTGTACTTCTGAAACAAATAACGCAACATATTTTAAGAATAAAGGAAAACAAGGAGACAGCAGGAGAGGAAGAATGAAGGGGAGTTAGTGAGAGGGGGAGACGGACCAGGAGAGATGATGGATTCTGAAAAAAAATCCGAGGTTTCTAGAGGGGAGGTGGGTCGGTGGATTGGTTTGACTGGTGATGGTTATTAAAGAGGGCACATTCTGCATGGAGCACTGTGTGTTAGGAACAAACAATGAATCATGGGACAGTACACCAAAACAAATGATGTAGTACATGGTGATTAACAAAGCAATAAAAAACAAAGACTGTAATAAGAGATGAAGAAGGACACTATATCCTACTTAATGGGTCTATCCAACAAGAAGATCTCACAATTGTAAATATCTATGCCCCGAACATGGGAGCATCCAATTATATAAGGCAATTAAGAAGAAAAGCAAAGAAACACATTGACCACCATACAATCATAGTGGGGGACTTTAACACCCCCCTGACTGAAATGGCCAGATCATCTAAGCAAAAGATCAACAAGGAAATAAAGACTTTAAATGACACACTGGACCAAATGGACTTCACAGACATATTCAGAACGTTCCATCCCAATGCAACGGAATACACATTCTTCTCTAGTGCCCATGGAACATTCTCCAGAATGGATCACATCCTAGGTCACAAATCAGGTCTCAACCGGTACCCAAAGATTGGGATCATTCCCTGCACATTTTCAGACCACAATGTTTTGAAACTAGAACTCAATCACAAGAGGAGAGTCGGAAAGAACTCAAATACATGGAGGCTAAAGAGCATCCTACGAAAGAATGAATGGGTCAACCAGGAAATTAAAGAAGAATTTAAAAAGTTCATGGAAACCAATGAAAATGAAAACTCAACTGTCCAAAATCTTTGGGATACAGCCAAGGCAGTCCTGCGAGGAAAGTATATAGCAATACAAGCCTTTCTCAAGAAACAAGAAAGGTCTCAAATACACACCCAACCCTACACCTAAAGGAGCTGGAGAAAGAACGGCAAATAAAGCCTAAACCCAGCAGGAGAAGAGAAATCATGCAGTTCAGAGCAGAAATCAATGAAATAGAACCCAGAAGAACAGTAGAAGTGATCAACGGAACTAGGAGCTGGTACTTTGAAAGAATTCACAAGATTGATACACCCCTGTCCAGGCTGATCAAAAAGAAAAGAGAAATGACCCAAATCAACAAAATCAAGAATGAAAGAGGAGAGATCACAAACAACACCAAAGAAATACAAACAATTATAAGAACGTAATCTGAGCAACCCTAGGGCAGCAAATTCCATAACCTGGAAGAAATGGGTGCATTCCTAGAGATGTGTCAACTAACAAAACTGACCCAGGAAGAAATAGAAAACATGAACAGTCCTATAACCAAGAAGGCAATTGAAGTAGTCATCAAAAACCTCCCAAGAAACCAAAGCCCAGGGCCAGATGGTTTCCCAGGGGAATTCTATCAGACATTTAAAGAAGAATTAATACCTATTCTCCTGAAACTGTTCCAAACAATAGAAATGGAAGGAAAACTTCCAAACTCATTTATGAGGCCACCATTACCTTGATTCCAAAACCAGACAAAGATCCCATCAAAAAGGAGAATTAGAGACCAATATCCTCGATGAACATCGATGCAAAAATTCTCACCAAAATACTAGCCAAGAGGACCCAACAGTACATGAAAAGGAGTATTCACCATGACCAAGTGGGATTTATCCCTGGGCTGCAAGGCTGGTTCAACATCCGCAAATCAGTCAACGTGATCAAATACATTAACAAAAGAAAGAACGAGAATCATATGATCCTCCCAAGAGATGCAGAAAAAGCATTGGACAAAGTACAGCAACCTTTCTGGATCAAAACTCTTCAGAGTATAGGGACAGCGGGTACATACCTCAATATCATAAAAGCCATCTACGAAAACGCTACAGCGAATATCATTCTCAATGGGGAAAAGCTGAGATCTTTTCCCCTAAAGTCAGCAACGCGGCAGGGATAGCCACTCTCACCACTGCTATTCAACATAGTATTAGAAGTCCTAGCCACAGCAATCAGACAACAAAAAGTAATCCAAGGCATCCAAATCGGCAGAGAGGAAGTCAAACTCTCACTCTTGGCAGATGATATGATACTTTATGTGGAAAACCCAAAAGACTCCACCCCAAAACTGCTAGAACTCACACAGCAATTCCGTCAAGTAGCAGGCTATAAAATCAATGCACAGGAATCAGTGGCATTCCTATACACCAACAACAAGACAGAAGAGAGACAAATCAAGGAGTCGATCCCATTCACAACTGCACCCAAAACCAGAAGAGACCTAGGAATATATTCATCCCAAGAGGCAAAGGATCTGTACTCAGAAAACTACAAAATACGCAGGAAAGAAATTGAAGAAGACACAAAGAAACGGAAAAACGTTCCATGCTCATGGATTGGGAGAACCAACATTGTGAAGAGGTCAATGCTACCTAGAGCAATCTACACATGCAATGCAATCCCCATCAAAATACCATCCACTTTTTTCCAGGAAATGGAACAAATACTCCTAAAATTTGAATGGAACCAGAAGAGACCCCGAATAGCCAGAGGAATATTGAGAAAGAAAAGCAAAGCTGGCGGCATCACAATTCTGGACTTCCAGCTCTATGACAAAGCTGTCATCATCAAGACAGTATGGTACTGGCACAAAAACAGACACATGGATCCATGGAACAGAATCGAGAGCCCAGAAATGGACCCTCAACTCTATGGTCAACTTATCTTCGACAGAGCAGGAAGGAATGTCCAATGGTAAAAAGAGAGTCTCTTCAACAACTGGTGTTGGGAGAATTGGACAGCCCCATGCAGAAGAATGACACTGGACCATTTCCTGACACCACACACAAAAGTAGACTCCAAATGGTTGAAAGACCTCAATGTGAGACAGGAGTCCATCAAAATCCTAAAGGAGAACACAGGTAGCAAGCACTTCGACCTCAGCCGCAGCAACTTCTTCCTAGAAACATCACCAAAGGCACGGGAAGCCAGGGCAAAAATGAACTATTGGGATTTCATCAAGATAAAAAGCTTTGGCACAGCAAAAGAAACAGTCCACAAAACCAAAAGACAACCGACAGAATGGGAGAAATTATTTGCAAATGACCTATCAGATAAAGGGCTACTACCCAATATGTATAAAAACTTATCAAACTCAACACCCAAAGAACAAATAATCCAATCAAGAAATAGGCAGAAGACATGAACAGACATTTTTCCAAAGAAGACATCCAAATGGCCCACAGGCACATGAAAAAGTGCTCAACACGGCTTGGCATCAGAGAAATCCAAATGAAAACCTCAATGAGATACCACCTCACACCCGTCAGAATGGCTCAAATGAACAAGTCAGGGAACGACAGAATTTGGCGGGGATGTGGAGATAGGGGAACCCGCCGACACTGGTGGTGGGAATGCAAGCTGCTGCAACCCCTCTGGAAAACAGTATGGAGGTTCCTCACACAGTTGAAATTAGAGCTACCATTCGATCCAACATTTGCACTCCTGGGTATTTACCCCAAAGATACAAATGTAGGGACCCGAAGCGGTACGTGCACCCCATTGTTTATAGCAGCAATGTCCACAATAGCCAAACTGTGGAAACAGCCAAGATGTCCATCGACAGATGAATGGATAAAGAAGAGGTGGTATATATATACACAATGGACTATTACGCAACCATCAAAAGGAATGAGATGTTGCCATGGACAACGACGTGGATGGAACTGGAGGGTCCGACGATTAGTGAAATAAGTCAATCAGAGAAAGACATGTATCATATGACCCCACTGATATGAGGGATTCTTAATCTCAGGAACAGAGTGAGGCTTGCTGGAGTGGTCGGGGGTGGGAGGGATGGGGTGGCTGGGTGATAGACATTGGGGAGGGTATGAGCTACGGTGAGCGCTGTGAATTGTGTAAGACTGTTGAATCACAGATCTGTACTTCTGAAACAACGCAACATATTTTAAGAATAAAGGAAAAGAAGGAGACAGCAGGAGTGGAAGAATGAAGGGGAGTTAGTGAGAGGATGAGACGGACCAGGAGAGATGATGGGTTCTGAAAAAAAATCTGAGGTTTCTAGAGGGGAGGTGGGTCGGGGGATTGGTTAGCCTGGTGGTGGGTATTAAAGAGGGCACATTCTCCATGGAGCACTGTGTGTTAGGAACAAACAATGAATCATGGGACACTACACCAAAACAAAGGATGTACTCCATGGTGATTAACAAAGCAATAAAAAACAAAGACTGTAATAAGAGATGAAGAAGGACACTATATCCTACTTAATGGGTCTATCCAACAAGAAGATCTCACAATTGTAAATATCTATGCCCCGAACATGGGAGCATCCAATTATATAAGGCAATTAAGAAGAAAACAAAGAAACACATTGACCACCTTACAATCATAGTGGGGGACTTTAACACCCCCCCTGACTGAAATGGCCAGATCATCTAAGCAAAAGATCAACAAGGAAATAAAGACTTTAAATGACACACTGGACCAAATGGACTTCACAGACATATTCAGAACATTCCATCCCAATGCAACGGAATACACATTCTTCTCTAGTGCCCATGGAACATTCTCCAGAATGGATCACATCCTAGGTCACAAATCAGGTCTCAACCGGTACCCAAAGATTGGGATCATTCCCTGCACATTTTCAGACCACAATGTTTTGAAACTAGAACTCAATCACAAGAGGAGAGTCGGAAAGAACTCAAATACATGGAGGCTAAAGAGCATCCTACGAAAGAATGAATGGGTCAACCAGGAAATTAAAGAAGAATTTAAAAAGTTCATGGAAACCAATGAAAATGAAAACTCAACTGTCCAAAATCTTTGGGATACAGCCAAGGCAGTCCTGCGAGGAAAGTATATAGCAATACAAGCCTTTCTCAAGAAACAAGAAAGGTCTCAAATACACACCCAACCCTACACCTAAAGGAGCTGGAGAAAGAACGGCAAATAAAGCCTAAACCCAGCAGGAGAAGAGAAATCATGCAGTTCAGAGCAGAAATCAATGAAATAGAACCCAGAAGAACAGTAGAAGTGATCAACGGAACTAGGAGCTGGTACTTTGAAAGAATTCACAAGATTGATACACCCCTGTCCAGGCTGATCAAAAAGAAAAGAGAAATGACCCAAATCAACAAAATCATGAATGAAAGAGGAGAGATCACAAACAACACCAAAGAAATACAAACAATTATAAGAACGTAATCTGAGCAACCCTAGGGCAGCAAATTCCATAACCTGGAAGAAATGGGTGCATTCCTAGAGATGTGTCAACTAACAAAACTGACCCAGGAAGAAATAGAAAACATGAACAGTCCTATAACCACGAAGGCAATTGAAGTAGTCATCAAAAACCTCCCAAGAAACCAAAGCCCAGGGCCAGATGGTTTCCCAGGGGAATTCTATCAGACATTTAAAGAAGAATTAATACCTATTCTCCTGAAACTGTTCCAAACAATAGAAATGGAAGGAAAACTTCCAAACTCATTTATGAGGCCACCATTACCTTGATTCCAAAACCAGACAAAGATCCCATCAAAAAGGAGAATTAGAGACCAATATCCTCGATGAACATCGATGCAAAAATTCTCACCAAAATACTAGCCAAGAGGACCCAACAGTACATGAAAAGGAGTATTCACCATGACCAAGTGGGATTTATCCCTGGGCTGCAAGGCTGGTTCAACATCCGCAAATCAGTCAACGTGATCAAATACATTAACAAAAGAAAGAACGAGAATCATATGATCCTCCCAAGAGATGCAGAAAAAGCATTGGACAAAGTACAGCACACTTTCTGGATCAAAACTCTTCAGAGTATAGGGACAGCGGGTACATACCTCAATATCATAAAAGCCATCTACGAAAACGCTACAGCGAATATCATTCTCAATGGGGAAAAGCTGAGATCTT
Source organism: Eumetopias jubatus (assembly GCF_037043125.1). Taxonomy (NCBI): domain Eukaryota; kingdom Metazoa; phylum Chordata; class Mammalia; order Carnivora; family Otariidae; genus Eumetopias; species Eumetopias jubatus. The sequence goes on from NW_028274825.1 coordinate 734,561, forward strand.
TTCCCCTAAAGTCAGCAACGCGGCAGGGATAGCCACTCTCACCACTGCTATTCAACATAGTATTAGAAGTCCTAGCCACAGCAATCAGACAACAAAATGTAATCCAAGGCATCCAAATCGGCAGAGAGGAAGTCAAACTCTCACTCTTGGCAGATGATATGATACTTTATGTGGAAAACCCAAAAGACTCCACCCCAAAACTGCTAGAACTCACACAGCAATTCCGTCAAGTAGCAGGCTATAAAATCAATGCACAGGAATCAGTGGCATTCCTATACACCAACAACAAGACAGAAGAGAGACAAATCAAGGAGTCGATCCCATTCACAACTGCACCCAAAACCAGAAGAGACCTAGGAATATATTCATCCCAAGAGGCAAAGGATCTGTACTCAGAAAACTACAAAATACGCAGGAAAGAAATTGAAGAAGACACAAAGAAACGGAAAAACGTTCCATGCTCATGGATTGGGAGAACCAACATTGTGAAGAGGTCAATGCTACCTAGAGCAATCTACACATGCAATGCAATCCCCATCAAAATACCATCCACTTTTTTCCAGGAAATGGAACAAATACTCCTAAAATTTGAATGGAACCAGAAGAGACCCCGAATAGCCAGAGGAATATTGAGAAAGAAAAGCAAAGCTGGCGGCATCACAATTCTGGACTTCCAGCTCTATGACAAAGCTGTCATCATCAAGACAGTATGGTACTGGCACAAAAACAGACACATGGATCCATGGAACAGAATCGAGAGCCCAGAAATGGACCCTCAACTCTATGGTCAACTTATCTTCGACAGAGCAGGAAGGAATGTCCAATGGTAAAAAGAGAGTCTCTTCAACAACTGGTGTTGGGAGAATTGGACAGCCCCATGCAGAAGAATGACACTGGACCATTTCCTGACACCACACACAAAAGTAGACTCCAAATGGTTGAAAGACCTCAATGTGAGACAGGAGTCCATCAAAATCCTAAAGGAGAACACAGGTAGCAAGCACTTCGACCTCAGCCGCAGCAACTTCTTCCTAGAAACATCACCAAAGGCACGGGAAGCCAGGGCAAAAATGAACTATTGGGATTTCATCAAGATAAAAAGCTTTGGCACAGCAAAAGAAACAGTCCACAAAACCAAAAGACAACCGACAGAATGGGAGAAATTATTTGCAAATGACCTATCAGATAAAGGGCTACTACCCAATATGTATAAAAACTTATCAAACTCAACACCCAAAGAACAAATAATCCAATCAAGAAATAGGCAGAAGACATGAACAGACATTTTTCCAAAGAAGACATCCAAATGGCCCACAGGCACATGAAAAAGTGCTCAACACGGCTTGGCATCAGAGAAATCCAAATGAAAACCTCAATGAGATACCACCTCACACCCGTCAGAATGGCTCAAATGAACAAGTCAGGGAACGACAGAATTTGGCGGGGATGTGGAGATAGGGGAACCCGCCGACACTGGTGGTGGGAATGCAAGCTGCTGCAACCCCTCTGGAAAACAGTATGGAGGTTCCTCACACAGTTGAAATTAGAGCTACCATTCGATCCAACATTTGCACTCCTGGGTATTTACCCCAAAGATACAAATGTAGGGACCCGAAGCGGTACGTGCACCCCATTGCTTATAGCAGCAATGTCCACAATAGCCAAACTGTGGAAACAGCCAAGATGTCCATCGACAGATGAATGGATAAAGAAGAGGTGGTATATATATACACAATGGACTATTACGCAACCATCAAAAGGAATGAGATGTTGCCATGGACAACGACGTGGATGGAACTGGAGGGTCCGACGATTAGTGAAATAAGTCAATCAGAGAAAGACATGTATCATATGACCCCACTGATATGAGGGATTCTTAATCTCAGGAACAGAGTGAGGCTTGCTGGAGTGGTCGGGGGTGGGAGGGATGGGGTGGCTGGGTGATAGACATTGGGGAGGGTATGAGCTACGGTGAGCGCTGTGAATTGTGTAAGACTGTTGAATCACAGATCTGTACTTCTGAAACAACGCAACATATTTTAAGAATAAAGGAAAAGAAAGAGACAGCAGGAGTGGAAGAATGAAGGGGAGTTAGTGAGAGGATGAGACGGACCAGGAGAGATGATGGGTTCTGAAAAAAAATCTGAGGTTTCTAGAGGGGAGGTGGGTCGGGGGATTGGTTAGCCTGGTGGTGGGTATTAAAGAGGGCACATTCTCCATGGAGCACTGTGTGTTAGGAACAAACAATGAATCATGGGACACTACACCAAAACAAAGGATGTACTCCATGGTGATTAACAAAGCAATAAAAAACAAAGACTGTAATAAGAGATGAAGAAGGACACTATATCCTACTTAATGGGTCTATCCAACAAGAAGATCTCACAATTGTAAATATCTATGCCCCGAACATGGGAGCATCCAATTATATAAGGCAATTAAGAAGAAAACAAAGAAACACATTGACCACCTTACAATCATAGTGGGGGACTTTAACACCCCCCCTGACTGAAATGGCCAGATCATCTAAGCAAAAGATCAACAAGGAAATAAAGACTTTAAATGACACACTGGACCAAATGGACTTCACAGACATATTCAGAACATTCCATCCCAATGCAACGGAATACACATTCTTCTCTAGTGCCCATGGAACATTCTCCAGAATGGATCACATCCTAGGTCACAAATCAGGTCTCAACCGGTACCCAAAGATTGGGATCATTCCCTGCACATTTTCAGACCACAATGTTTTGAAACTAGAACTCAATCACAAGAGGAGAGTCGGAAAGAACTCAAATACATGGAGGCTAAAGAGCATCCTACGAAAGAATGAATGGGTCAACCAGGAAATTAAAGAAGAATTTAAAAAGTTCATGGAAACCAATGAAAATGAAAACTCAACTGTCCAAAATCTTTGGGATACAGCCAAGGCAGTCCTGCGAGGAAAGTATATAGCAATACAAGCCTTTCTCAAGAAACAAGAAAGGTCTCAAATACACACCCAACCCTACACCTAAAGGAGCTGGAGAAAGAACGGCAAATAAAGCCTAAACCCAGCAGGAGAAGAGAAATCATGCAGTTCAGAGCAGAAATCAATGAAATAGAACCCAGAAGAACAGTAGAAGTGATCAACGGAACTAGGAGCTGGTACTTTGAAAGAATTCACAAGATTGATACACCCCTGTCCAGGCTGATCAAAAAGAAAAGAGAAATGACCCAAATCAACAAAATCATGAATGAAAGAGGAGAGATCACAAACAACACCAAAGAAATACAAACAATTATAAGAACGTAATCTGAGCAACCCTAGGGCAGCAAATTCCATAACCTGGAAGAAATGGGTGCATTCCTAGAGATGTGTCAACTAACAAAACTGACCCAGGAAGAAATAGAAAACATGAACAGTCCTATAACCACGAAGGCAATTGAAGTAGTCATCAAAAACCTCCCAAGAAACCAAAGCCCAGGGCCAGATGGTTTCCCAGGGGAATTCTATCAGACATTTAAAGAAGAATTAATACCTATTCTCCTGAAACTGTTCCAAACAATAGAAATGGAAGGAAAACTTCCAAACTCATTTATGAGGCCACCATTACCTTGATTCCAAAACCAGACAAAGATCCCATCAAAAAGGAGAATTAGAGACCAATATCCTTGATGAACATCGATGCAAAAATTCTCACCAAAATACTAGCCAAGAGGACCCAACAGTACATGAAAAGGAGTATTCACCATGACCAAGTGGGATTTATCCCTGGGCTGCAAGGCTGGTTCAACATCCGCAAATCAGTCAACGTGATCAAATACATTAACAAAAGAAAGAACGAGAATCATATGATCCTCCCAAGAGATGCAGAAAAAGCATTGGACAAAGTACAGCAACCTTTCTGGATCAAAACTCTTCAGAGTATAGGGACAGCGGGTACATACCTCAATATCATAAAAGCCATCTACGAAAACGCTACAGCGAATATCATTCTCAATGGGGAAAAGCTGAGATCTTTTCCCCCAAAGTCAGCAACGCGGCAGGGATAGCCACTCTCACCACTGCTATTCAACATAGTATTAGAAGTCCTAGCCACAGCAATCAGACAACAAAAAGTAATCCAAGGCATCCAAATCGGCAGAGAGGAAGTCAAACTCTCACTCTTGGCAGATGATATGATACTTTATGTGGAAAACCCAAAAGACTCCACCCCAAAACTGCTAGAACTCACACAGCAATTCCGTCAAGTAGCAGGCTATAAAATCAATGCACAGGAATCAGTGGCATTCCTATACAACAACAACAAGACAGAAGAGAGACAAATCAAGGAGTCGATCCCATTCACAACTGCACCCAAAACCAGAAGAGACCTAGGAATATATTGAACCCAAGAGGCAAGGGATCTGTACTCAGAAAACTACAAAATACGCAGGAAAGAAATTGAAGAAGACACAAAGAAACGGAAAAACGTTCCATGCTCATGGATTGGGAGAACCAACATTGTGAAGAGGTCAATGCTACCTAGAGCAATCTACACATGCAATGCAATCCCCATCAAAATACCATCCACTTTTTTCCACGAAATGGAACAAATAATCCTAAAATTTGAATGGAACCTGAAGAGACCCCGAGTAGCCAGAGGAATATTGAGAAAGAAAAGCAAAGCTGGCGGCATCACAATTCTGGACTTCCAGCTCTATGACAAAGCTGTCATCATCAAGACAGTATGGTACTGGCACAAAAACAGACACATGGATCCATGGAACAGAATCGAGAGCCCAGAAATGGACCCTCAACTCTATGGTCAACTTATCTTTGACAGAGCAGGAAGGAATGTCCAATGGCAAAAAGAGAGTCTCTTCAACAACTGGTGTTGGGAGAATTGGACAGCCCCATGCAGAAGAATGACACTGGACCATTTCCTGACACCACACACAGAAGTAGACGCCAAATGGTTGAAAGACCTCAATGTGAGACAGGAGTCCATCAAAATCCTAAAGGAGGACACAGGTAGCAAGCTCTTCGACCTCACCCGCAGCAACTTCTTCCTAGAAACATCACCAAAGGCACGGGAAGCCAGGGCAAAAATGAACTATTGGGATTTCATCAAGATAAAAAGCTTTGGCACAGCAAAAGAAACAGTCCACAAAACTAAAAGACAACCGACAGAATGGGAGAAATTATTTGCAAATGACATATCAGATAAAGGGCTACTATCCAATATGTATAAAAACTTATCAAACTCAACACCCAAAGAACAAATAATCCAATCAAGAAATAGGCAGAAGACATGAACAGACATTTTTCCAAAGAAGACATCCAAATGGCCCACAGGCACATGAAAAAGTGCTCAACACGGCTCGGCATCAGGGAAATCCAAATCAAAACCTCAATGAGATACCCCCTCACACCCGTCAGAATGGCTCAAATGAACAAGTCAGGGAACGACAGAGGTTGGCGGGGATGTGGAGAAAGGGGAACCCTCCTACACTGGTGGTGGGAATGCAAGCTGGTGCAACCCCTCTGGAAAAGTGTATGGACGTTCCTCAAACAGTTATAATTAGAGCTACCATTCGATCCAGCAATTGCACTCCTGGGTATTTACCCCAAAGATACAAATGTAGGGACCCGAAGCGGTACGTGCACCCCATTGTTTATAGCAGCAATATCCACAATAGCCAAACGGTGGAAAGAGCCAAGATGTCCATCGACAGATGAATGGATAAAGAAGAGGTGGTATATATATACACAATGGACTATTACGCAGCCATCAAAAGGAATGAGGTGTTCCCATGGACAACGACGTGGATGGAACTGGAGGGTCCGACGATTAGTGAAATAAGTCAATCAGAGAAAGACATGTATCATATGACCTCACTGATATGAGGGATTCTTAATCTCAGGAACAGAGTGAGGCTTGCTGGAGTGGTCGGGGGGGGGGATGGGGTGGCTGGGTGATAGACTTTGGGGAGGGTATGAGCTACGGTGAGCGCTGTGAATTGTGTAAGACTGTTGAATCACAGATCTGTACTTCTGAAACAAATAACGCAACATATTTTAAGAATAAAGGAAAACAAGGAGACAGCAGGAGAGGAAGAATGAAGGGGAGTTAGTGAGAGGGGGAGACGGACCAGGAGAGATGATGGATTCTGAAAAAAATTCCGAGGTTTCTAGAGGGGAGGTGGGTCGGTGGATTGGTTTGACTGGTGATGGTTATTAAAGAGGGCACATTCCGCATGGAGCACTGTGTGTTAGGAACAAACAATGAATCATGGGACAGTACACCAAAACAAATGATGTAGTACATGGTGATTAACAAAGCAGTAAAAAACAAAGACTGTAATAAGAGATGAAGAAGGACACTATATCCTACTTAAAGGGTCTATCCAACAAGAAGATCTCACAATTTTAAATATCTATGCCCCGAACATGGGAGCATCCAATTATATAAGGCAATTAAGAAGAAAAGCAAAGAAACACATTGACCACCATACAATCATAGTGGGGGACTTTAACACCCCCCTGACTGAAATGGCCAGATCATCTAAGCAAAAGATCAACAAGGAAATAAAGACTTAAATGACACACTGGACCAAATGGACTTCACAGACATATTCAGAACGTTCCATCCCAATGCAACGGAATACACTTTCTTCTCTAGTGCCCATGGAACATTCTCCAGAATGGATCACATCCTAGGTCACAAATCAGGTCTCAACCGGTACCCAAAGATTGGGATCATTCCCTGCACATTTTCAGACCACAATGCTTTGAAACTAGAATTCAATCACAAGAGGAAAGTGGGAAAGAACTCAAATACATGGAGGCTAAAGAGCATCCTACGAAAGAATGAATGGGTCAACCAGGAAATTAAAGAAGAATTTAAAAAGTTCATGGAAACCAATGAAAATGAAAACTCAACTGTCCAAAATCTTTGGGATACAGCCAAGGCAGTCCTGCGAGGAAAGTATATAGCAATACAAGCCTTTCTCAAGAAACAAGAAAGGTCTCAAATACACACCCAACCCTACACCTAAAGGAGCTGGAGAAAGAACGGCAAATAAAGCCTAAACCCAGCAGGAGAAGAGAAATCATGCAGTTCAGAGCAGAAATCAATGAAATAGAACCCAGAAGAACAGTAGAAGTGATCAACGGAACTAGGAGCTGGTACTTTGAAAGAATTCACAAGATTGATACACCCCTGTCCAGGCTGATCAAAAAGAAAAGAGAAATGACCCAAATCAACAAAATCATGAATGAAAGAGGAGAGATCACAAACAACACCAAAGAAATACAAACAATTATAAGAACGTAATCTGAGCAACCCTAGGGCAGCAAATTCCATAACCTGGAAGAAATGGGTGCATTCCTAGAGATGTGTCAACTAACAAAACTGACCCAGGAAGAAATAGAAAACATGAACAGTCCTATAACCACGAAGGCAATTGAAGTAGTCATCAAAAACCTCCCAAGAAACCAAAGCCCAGGGCCAGATGGTTTCCCAGGGGAATTCTATCAGACATTTAAAGAAGAATTAATACCTATTCTCCTGAAACTGTTCCAAACAATAGAAATGGAAGGAAAACTTCCAAACTCATTTATGAGGCCACCATTACCTTGATTCCAAAACCAGACAAAGATCCCATCAAAAAGGAGAATTAGAGACCAATATCCTTGATGAACATCGATGCAAAAATTCTCACCAAAATACTAGCCAAGAGGACCCAACAGTACATGAAAAGGAGTATTCACCATGACCAAGTGGGATTTATCCCTGGGCTGCAAGGCTGGTTCAACATCCGCAAATCAGTCAACGTGATCAAATACATTAACAAAAGAAAGAACGAGAATCATATGATCCTCCCAAGAGATGCAGAAAAAGCATTGGACAAAGTACAGCAACCTTTCTGGATCAAAACTCTTCAGAGTATAGGGACAGCGGGTACATACCTCAATATCATAAAAGCCATCTACGAAAACCCTACAACGAATATCATTCTCAATGGGGAAAAGCTGAGATCTTTTCCCCTAAAGTCAGCAACGCGGCAGGGATAGCCACTCTCACCACTGCTATTCAACATAGTATTAGAAGTCCTAGCCACAGCAATCAGACAACAAAAAGTAATCCAAGGCATCCAAATCGGCAGAGAGGAAGTCAAACTCTCACTCTTGGCAGATGATATGATACTTTATGTGGAAAACCCAAAAGACTCCACCCCAAAACTGCTAGAACTCACACAGCAATTCCGTCAAGTAGCAGGGTATAAAATCAATGCACAGGAATCAGTGGCATTCCTATACACCAACAACAAGACAGAAGAGAGACAAATCAAGGAGTCGATCCCATTCACAACTGCACCCAAAACCAGAAGAGACCTAGGAATATATTCATCCCAAGAGGCAAAGGATCTGTACTCAGAAAACTACAAAATACGCAGGAAAGAAATTGAAGAAGACACAAAGAAACGGAAAAACGTTCCATGCTCATGGATTGGGAGAACCAACATTGTGAAGAGGTCAATGCTACCTAGAGCAATCTACACATGCAATGCAATCCCAATCAAAATACCATCCACTTTTTTCCACGAAATGGAATAAATAATCCTAAAATTTGAATGGAACTTGAAGAGACCCGAGTAGCCAGAGGAATATTGAGAAAGAAAAGCAAAGCTGGCGGCATCACAATTCTGGACTTCCAGCTCTATGACAAAGCTGTCATCATCAAGACAGTATGGTACTTGCACAAAAACAGACACATGGATCCATGGAACACAATCGAGAGCCCAGAAATGGACCCTCAACTCTATGGTCAACTTATCTTTGACAGAGCAGGAAGGAATGTCCAATGGCAAAAAGAGAGTCTCTTCAACAACTGGTGTTGGGAGAATTGGACAGCCCCATGCAGAAGAATGACACTGGACCATTTCCTGACACCACACACAGAAGTAGACGCCAAATGGTTGAAAGACCTCAATGTGAGACAGGAGTCCATCAAAATCCTAAAGGAGAACACAGGTAGCAAGCTCTTCGACCTCAGCCGCAGCAACTTCTTCCTAGAAACATCACCAAAGGCACGGGAAGCCAGGGCAAAAATGAACTATTGGGATTTCATCAAGATAAAAAGCTTTGGCACAGCAAAAGAAACAGTCCACAAAACCAAAAGACAACCGACAGAATGGGAGAAATTATTTGCAAATGACATATCAGATAAAGGGCTACTATCCAATATGTATAAAAACTTATCAAACTCAACACCCAAAGAACAAATAATCCAATCAAGAAATAGGCAGAAGACATGAACAGACATTTTTCCAAAGAAGACATCCAAATGGCCCACAGGCACATGAAAAAGTGCTCAACACGGCTCGGCATCAGGGAAATCCAAATCAAAACCTCAATGAGATACCCCCTCACACCCGTCAGAATGGCTCAAATGAACAAGTCAGGGAACGACAGAGGTTGGCGGGGATGTGGAGAAAGGGGAACCCTCCTACACTGGTGGTGGGAATGCAAGCTGGTGCAACCCCTCTGGAAAAGTGTATGGAGGTTCCTCAAACAGTTATAATTAGAGCTACCATTCGATCCAGCAATTGCACTCCTGGGTATTTACCCCAAAGATACAAATGTAGGGACCCGAAGCGGTACGTGCACCCCATTGTTTATAGCAGCAATATCCACAATAGCCAAACGGTGGAAAGAGCCAAGATGTCCATCGACAGATGAATGGATAAAGAAGAGGTGGTATATATATACACAATGGACTATTACGCAGCCATCAAAAGGAATGAGGTGTTGCCATGGACAACGACGTGGATGGAACTGGAGGGTCCGACGATTAGTGAAATAAGTCAATCAGAGAAAGACATGTATCATATGACCTCACTGATATGAGGGATTCTTAATCTCAGGAACAGAGTGAGGCTTGCTGGAGTGGTCGGGGGGGGGGATGGGGTGGCTGGGTGATAGACTTTGGGGAGGGTATGAGCTACGGTGAGCGCTGTGAATTGTGTAAGACTGTTGAATCACAGATCTGTACTTCTGAAACAAATAACGCAACATATTTTAAGAATAAAGGAAAACAAGGAGACAGCAGGAGAGGAAGAATGAAGGGGAGTTAGTGAGAGGGGGAGACGGACCAGGAGAGATGATGGATTCTGAAAAAAAATCCGAGGTTTCTAGAGGGGAGGTGGGTCGGTGGATTGGTTTGACTGGTGATGGTTATTAAAGAGGGCACATTCTGCATGGAGCACTGTGTGTTAGGAACAAACAATGAATCATGGGACAGTACACCAAAACAAATGATGTAGTACATGGTGATTAACAAAGCAATAAAAAACAAAGACTGTAATAAGAGATGAAGAAGGACACTATATCCTACTTAAAGGGTCTATCCAACAAGAAGATCTCACAATTGTAAATATCTATGCCCCGAACATGGGAGCATCCAATTATATAAGGCAATTAAGAAGAAATGCAAAGAAACACATTGACCACCATACAATCATAGTGGGGGACTTTAACACCCCCCTGACTGAAATGGCCAGATCATCTAAGCAAAAGATCAACAAGGAAATAAAGACTTTAAATGACACACTGGACCAAATGGACTTCACAGACATATTCAGAACGTTCCATCCCAATGCAACGGAATACACATTCTTCTCTAGTGCCCATGGAACATTCTCCAGAATGGATCACATCCTAGGTCACAAATCAGGTCTCAACCGGTACCCAAAGATTGGGATCATTCCCTGCACATTTTCAGACCACAATGTTTTGAAACTAGAACTCAATCACAAGAGGAGAGTCGGAAAGAACTCAAATACATGGAGGCTAAAGAGCATCCTACGAAAGAATGAATGGGTCAACCAGGAAATTAAAGAAGAATTTAAAAAGTTCATGGAAACCAATGAAAATGAAAACTCAACTGTCCAAAATCTTTGGGATACAGCCAAGGCAGTCCTGCGAGGAAAGTATATAGCAATACAAGCCTTTCTCAAGAAACAAGAAAGGTCTCAAATACACACCCAACCCTACACCTAAAGGAGCTGGAGAAAGAACGGCAAATAAAGCCTAAACCCAGCAGGAGAAGAGAAATCATGCAGTTCAGAGCAGAAATCAATGAAATAGAACCCAGAAGAACAGTAGAAGTGATCAACGGAACTAGGAGCTGGTACTTTGAAAGAATTCACAAGATTGATACACCCCTGTCCAGGCTGATCAAAAAGAAAAGAGAAATGACCCAAATCAACAAAATCATGAATGAAAGAGGAGAGATCACAAACAACACCAAAGAAATACAAACAATTATAAGAACGTAATCTGAGCAACCCTAGGGCAGCAAATTCCATAACCTGGAAGAAATGGGTGCATTCCTAGAGATGTGTCAACTAACAAAACTGACCCAGGAAGAAATAGAAAACATGAACAGTCCTATAACCACGAAGGCAATTGAAGTAGTCATCAAAAACCTCCCAAGAAACCAAAGCCCAGGGCCAGATGGTTTCCCAGGGGAATTCTATCAGACATTTAAAGAAGAATTAATACCTATTCTCCTGAAACTGTTCCAAACAATAGAAATGGAAGGAAAACTTCCAAACTCATTTATGAGGCCACCATTACCTTGATTCCAAAACCAGACAAAGATCCCATCAAAAAGGAGAATTAGAGACCAATATCCTTGATGAACATCGATGCAAAAATTCTCACCAAAATACTAGCCAAGAGGACCCAACAGTACATGAAAAGGAGTATTCACCATGACCAAGTGGGATTTATCCCTGGGCTGCAAGGCTGGTTCAACATCCGCAAATCAGTCAACGTGATCAAATACATTAACAAAAGAAAGAACGAGAATCATATGATCCTCCCAAGAGATGCAGAAAAAGCATTGGACAAAGTACAGCAACCTTTCTGGATCAAAACTCTTCAGAGTATAGGGACAGCGGGTACATACCTCAATATCATAAAAGCCATCTACGAAAACCCTACAACGAATATCATTCTCAATGGGGAAAAGCTGAGATCTTTTCCCCTAAAGTCAGCAACGCGGCAGGGATAGCCACTCTCACCACTGCTATTCAACATAGTATTAGAAGTCCTAGCCACAGCAATCAGACAACAAAAAGTAATCCAAGGCATCCAAATCGGCAGAGAGGAAGTCAAACTCTCACTCTTGGCAGATGATATGATACTTTATGTGGAAAACCCAAAAGACTCCACCCCAAAACTGCTAGAACTCACACAGCAATTCCGTCAAGTAGCAGGGTATAAAATCAATGCACAGGAATCAGTGGCATTCCTATACACCAACAACAAGACAGAAGAGAGACAAATCAAGGAGTCGATCCCATTCACAACTGCACCCAAAACCAGAAGAGACCTAGGAATATATTCATCCCAAGAGGCAAAGGATCTGTACTCAGAAAACTACAAAATACGCAGGAAAGAAATTGAAGAAGACACAAAGAAACGGAAAAACGTTCCATGCTCATGGATTGGGAGAACCAACATTGTGAAGAGGTCAATGCTACCTAGAGCAATCTACACATGCAATGCAATCCCCATCAAAATACCATCCACTTTTTTCCACGAAATGGAATAAATAATCCTAAAATTTGAATGGAACTTGAAGAGACCCGAGTAGCCAGAGGAATATTGAGAAAGAAAAGCAAAGCTGGCGGCATCACAATTCTGGACTTCCAGCTCTATGACAAAGCTGTCATCATCAAGACAGTATGGTACTTGCACAAAAACAGACACATGGATCCATGGAACACAATCGAGAGCCCAGAAATGGACCCTCAACTCTATGGTCAACTTATCTTTGACAGAGCAGGAAGGAATGTCCAATGGCAAAAAGAGAGTCTCTTCAACAACTGGTGTTGGGAGAATTGGACAGCCCCATGCAGAAGAATGACACTGGACCATTTCCTGACACCACACACAGAAGTAGACGCCAAATGGTTGAAAGACCTCAATGTGAGACAGGAGTCCATCAAAATCCTAAAGGAGAACACAGGTAGCAAGCTCTTCGACCTCAGCCGCAGCAACTTCTTCCTAGAAACATCACCAAAGGCACGGGAAGCCAGGGCAAAAATGAACTATTGGGATTTCATCAAGATAAAAAGCTTTGGCACAGCAAAAGAAACAGTCCACAAAACCAAAAGACAACCGACAGAATGGGAGAAATTATTTGCAAATGACATATCAGATAAAGGGCTACTATCCAATATGTATAAAAACTTATCAAACTCAACACCCAAAGAACAAATAATCCAATCAAGAAATAGGCAGAAGACATGAACAGACATTTTTCCAAAGAAGACATCCAAATGGCCCACAGGCACATGAAAAAGTGCTCAACACGGCTCGGCATCAGGGAAATCCAAATCAAAACCTCAATGAGATACCCCCTCACACCCGTCAGAATGGCTCAAATGAACAAGTCAGGGAACGACAGAGGTTGGCGGGGATGTGGAGAAAGGGGAACCCTCCTACACTGGTGGTGGGAATGCAAGCTGGTGCAACCCCTCTGGAAAAGTGTATGGAGGTTCCTCAAACAGTTATAATTAGAGCTACCATTCGATCCAGCAATTGCACTCCTGGGTATTTACCCCAAAGATACAAATGTAGGGACCCGAAGCGGTACGTGCACCCCATTGTTTATAGCAGCAATATCCACAATAGCCAAACGGTGGAAAGAGCCAAGATGTCCATCGACAGATGAATGGATAAAGAAGAGGTGGTATATATATACACAATGGACTATTACGCAGCCATCAAAAGGAATGAGGTGTTGCCATGGACAACGACGTGGATGGAACTGGAGGGTCCGACGATTAGTGAAATAAGTCAATCAGAGAAAGACATGTATCATATGACCTCACTGATATGAGGGATTCTTAATCTCAGGAACAGAGTGAGGCTTGCTGGAGTGGTCGGGGGGGGGATGGGGTGGCTGGGTGATAGACTTTGGGGAGGGTATGAGCTACGGTGAGCGCTGTGAATTGTGTAAGACTGTTGAATCACAGATCTGTACTTCTGAAACAAATAACGCAACATATTTTAAGAATAAAGGAAAACAAGGAGACAGCAGGAGAGGAAGAATGAAGGGGAGTTAGTGAGAGGGGGAGACGGACCAGGAGAGATGATGGATTCTGAAAAAAAATCCGAGGTTTCTAGAGGGGAGGTGGGTCGGTGGATTGGTTTGACTGGTGATGGTTATTAAAGAGGGCACATTCTGCATGGAGCACTGTGTGTTAGGAACAAACAATGAATCATGGGACAGTACACCAAAACAAATGATGTAGTACATGGTGATTAACAAAGCAATAAAAAACAAAGACTGTAATAAGAGATGAAGAAGGACACTATATCCTACTTAAAGGGTCTATCCAACAAGAAGATCTCACAATTGTAAATATCTATGCCCCGAACATGGGAGCATCCAATTATATAAGGCAATTAAGAAGAAATGCAAAGAAACACATTGACCACCATACAATCATAGTGGGGGACTTTAACACCCCCCTGACTGAAATGGCCAGATCATCTAAGCAAAAGATCAACAAGGAAATAAAGACTTTAAATGACACACTGGACCAAATGGACTTCACAGACATATTCAGAACGTTCCATCCCAATGCAACGGAATACACATTCTTCTCTAGTGCCCATGGAACATTCTCCAGAATGGATCACATCCTAGGTCACAAATCAGGTCTCAACCGGTACCCAAAGATTGGGATCATTCCCTGCACATTTTCAGACCACAATGTTTTGAAACTAGAACTCAATCACAAGAGGAGAGTCGGAAAGAACTCAAATACATGGAGGCTAAAGAGCATCCTACGAAAGAATGAATGGGTCAACCAGGAAATTAAAGAAGAATTTAAAAAGTTCATGGAAACCAATGAAAATGAAAACTCAACTGTCCAAAATCTTTGGGATACAGCCAAGGCAGTCCTGCGAGGAAAGTATATAGCAATACAAGCCTTTCTCAAGAAACAAGAAAGGTCTCAAATACACACCCAACCCTACACCTAAAGGAGCTGGAGAAAGAACGGCAAATAAAGCCTAAACCCAGCAGGAGAAGAGAAATCATGCAGTTCAGAGCAGAAATCAATGAAATAGAACCCAGAAGAACAGTAGAAGTGATCAACGGAACTAGGAGCTGGTACTTTGAAAGAATTCACAAGATTGATACACCCCTGTCCAGGCTGATCAAAAAGAAAAGAGAAATGACCCAAATCAACAAAATCATGAATGAAAGAGGAGAGATCACAAACAACACCAAAGAAATACAAACAATTATAAGAACGTAATCTGAGCAACCCTAGGGCAGCAAATTCCATAACCTGGAAGAAATGGGTGCATTCCTAGAGATGTGTCAACTAACAAAACTGACCCAGGAAGAAATAGAAAACATGAACAGTCCTATAACCACGAAGGCAATTGAAGTAGTCATCAAAAACCTCCCAAGAAACCAAAGCCCAGGGCCAGATGGTTTCCCAGGGGAATTCTATCAGACATTTAAAGAAGAATTAATACCTATTCTCCTGAAACTGTTCCAAACAATAGAAATGGAAGGAAAACTTCCAAACTCATTTATGAGGCCACCATTACCTTGATTCCAAAACCAGACAAAGATCCCATCAAAAAGGAGAATTAGAGACCAATATCCTTGATGAACATCGATGCAAAAATTCTCACCAAAATACTAGCCAAGAGGACCCAACAGTACATGAAAAGGAGTATTCACCATGACCAAGTGGGATTTATCCCTGGGCTGCAAGGCTGGTTCAACATCCGCAAATCAGTCAACGTGATCAAATACATTAACAAAAGAAAGAACGAGAATCATATGATCCTCTCAATAGATGCAGAAAAAGCACTGGACAAAGTACAGCAAACTTTCTGGATCAAAACTCTTCAGAGTATAGGGACAGCGGGTACATACCTCAATATCATAAAAGCCATCTACGAAAACCCTACAGCGAATATCATTCTCAATGGGGAAAAGCTGAGATCTTTTCCCCTAAGGTCAGGAACGCGGCAGGGATAGCCATTCTCACCACTGCTATTCAACATAGTATTAGAAGTCCTAGCCACAGCAATCAGACAACAAAAAGTAATCCAAGGCATCCAAATCGGCAGAGAGGAAGTCAAACTCTCACTCTTTGCAGATGATATGATACTTTATGTGGAAAACCCAAAAGACTCCACCCCAAAACTGCTAGAACTCACACAGCAATTCCGTCAAGTAGCAGGCTATAAAATCAATGCACAGGAATCAGTGGCATTCCTATACACCAACAACAAGACAGAAGAGAGACAAATCAAGGAGTCGATCCCATTCACAACTGCACCCAAAACCAGAAGAGACCTAGGAATATATTCATCCCAAGAGGCAAAGGATCTGTACTCAGAAAACTACAAAATACGCAGGAAAGAAATTGAAGAAGACACAAAGAAACGGAAAAACGTTCCATGCTCATGGATTGGGAGAACCAACATTGTGAAGAGGTCAATGCTACCTAGAGCAATCTACACATGCAATGCAATCCCCATCAAAATACCATCCACTTTTTTCCAGGAAATGGAACAAATACTCCTAAAATTTGAATGGAACCAGAAGAGACCCCGAATAGCCAGAGGAATATTGAGAAAGAAAAGCAAAGCTGGCGGCATCACAATTCTGGACTTCCAGCTCTATGACAAAGCTCTCATCAACAAGACAGTATGGTACTGGCACAAAAACAGACACATGGATCCATGGAACACAATCGAGAGCCCAGAAATGGACCCTCAACTCTATGGTCAACTTATCTTTGACAGAGCAGGAAGGAATGTCCAATGGCAAAAAGAGAGTCTCTTCAACAACTGGTGTTGGGAGAATTGGACAGCCCCATGCAGAAGAATGACAGTGGACCATTTCCTGACACCACACACAAAAGTAGACTCCAAATGGTTGAAAGAGCTCAATGTGAGACAGGAGTCCATCAAAATCCTAAAGGAGAACACAGGTAGCAAGCACTTCGACCTCAGCCGCAGCAACTTCTTCCTAGAAACATCACCAAAGGCACGGGAAGCCAGGGCAAAAATGAACTATTGGGATTTCATCAAGATAAAAAGCTTTGGCACAGCAAAAGAAACAGTCCACAAAACCAAAAGACAACCGACAGAATGGGAGAAATTATTTGCAAATGACCTATCAGATAAAGGGCTACTACCCAATATGTATAAAAACTTATCAAACTCAACACCCAAAGAACAAATAATCCAATCAAGAAATAGGCAGAAGACATGAACAGACATTTTTCCAAAGAAGACATGCAAATGGCCCACAGGCACATGAAAAAGTGCTCAACACGGGTTGGCCTCAGAGAAATCCAAATGAAAATCTCAATGAGATACCACCTCACACCCGTCAGAATGGCTCAAATGAACAAGTCAGGGAACGACAGAGTTTGGCGGGGATGTGGAGATAGGGGAACCCGCCGACACTGGTGGTGGGAATGCAAGCTGCTGCAACCCCTCTGGAAAACAGTATGGAGGTTCCTCACACAGTTGAAATTAGAGCTACCATTCGATCCAACATTTGCACTCCTGGGTATTTACCCCAAAGATACAAATGTAGGGACCCGAAGCGGTACGTGCACCCCATTGTTTATAGCAGCAATGTCCACAATAGCCAAACTGTGGAAACAGCCAAGATGTCCATCGACAGATGAATGGATAAAGAAGAGGTGGTATATATATACACAATGGACTATTACGCAGCCATCAAAAGGAATGAGATGTTGCCATGGACAACGACGTGGATGGAACTGGAGGTTCCGACGATTAGTGAAATAAGTCAATCAGAGAAAGACATGTATCATATGACCCCACTGATATGAGGGATTCTTAATCTCAGGAACAGAGTGAGGCTTGCTGGAGTGGTCGGGGGTGGGAGGGATGGGGTGGCTGGGTGATAGACATTGGGGAGGGTATGAGGTACGGTGAGCGCTGTGAATTGTGTAAGACTGTTGAATCACAGATCTGTACTTCTGAAACAACGCAACATATTTTAAGAATAAAGGAAAAGAAGGAGACAGCAGGAGTGGAAGAATGAATGGGAGTTAGTGAGAGGATGAGACGGACCAGGAGAGATGATGGGTTCTGAAAAAAAATCTGAGGTTTCTAGAGGGGAGGTGGGTCGGGGGATTGGTTAGCCTGGTGGTGGGTATTAAAGAGGGCACATTCTCCATGGAGCACTGTGTGTTAGGAACAAACAATGAATCATGGGACACTACACCAAAACAAAGGATATACTCCATGGTGATTAACAAAGCAATAAAAAACAAAGACTGTAATAAGAGATGAAGAAGGACACTATATCCTACTTAATGGGTCTATCCAACAAGAAGATCTCACAATTGTAAATATCTATGCCCCGAACATGGGAGCATCCAATTATATAAGGCAATTAAGAAGAAAAGCAAAGAAACACATTGACCACCATACAATCATAGTGGGGGACTTTAACACCCCCCCTGACTGAAATGGCCAGATCATCTAAGCAAAAGATCAACAAGGAAATAAAGACTTTAAATGACACACTGGACCAAATGGACTTCACAGACATATTCAGAACGTTCCATCCCAATGCAACGGAATACACATTCTTCTCTAGTGCCCATGGAACATTCTCCAGAATGGATCACATCCTAGGTCACAAATCAGGTCTCAACCGGTACCCAAAGATTGGGATCATTCCCTGCACATTTTCAGACCACAATGTTTTGAAACTAGAACTCAATCACAAGAGGAGAGTCGGAAAGAACTCAAATACATGGAGGCTAAAGAGCATCCTACGAAAGAATGAATGGGTCAACCAGGAAATTAAAGAAGAATTTAAAAAGTTCATGGAAACCAATGAAAATGAAAACTCAACTGTCCAAAATCTTTGGGATACAGCCAAGGCAGTCCTGCGAGGAAAGTATATAGCAATACAAGCCTTTCTCAAGAAACAAGAAAGGTCTCAAATACACACCCAACCCTACACCTAAAGGAGCTGGAGAAAGAACGGCAAATAAAGCCTAAACCCAGCAGGAGAAGAGAAATCATGCAGTTCAGAGCAGAGATCAATGAAATAGAACCCAGAAGAACAGTAGAAGTGATCAACGGAACTAGGAGCTGGTACTTTGAAAGAATTCACAAGATTGATACACCCCTGTCCAGGCTGATCAAAAAGAAAAGAGAAATGACCCAAATCAACAAAATCATGAATGAAAGAGGAGAGATCACAAACAACACCAAAGAAATACAAACAATTATAAGAACGTAATCTGAGCAACCCTAGGGCAGCAAATTCCATAACCTGGAAGAAATGGGTGCATTCCTAGAGATGTGTCAACTAACAAAACTGACCCAGGAAGAAATAGAAAACATGAACAGTCCTATAACCACGAAGGCAATTGAAGTAGTCATCAAAAACCTCCCAAGAAACCAAAGCCCAGGGCCAGATGGTTTCCCAGGGGAATTCTATCAGACATTTAAAGAAGAATTAATACCTATTCTCCTGAAACTGTTCCAAACAATAGAAATGGAAGGAAAACTTCCAAACTCATTTATGAGGCCACCATTACCTTGATTCCAAAACCAGACAAAGATCCCATCAAAAAGGAGAATTAGAGACCAATATCCTTGATGAACATCGATGCAAAAATTCTCACCAAAATACTAGCCAAGAGCACCCAACAGTACATGAAAAGGAGTATTCACCATGACCAAGTGGGATTTATCCCTGGGCTGCAAGGCTGGTTCAACATCCGCAAATCAGTCAACGTGATCAAATACATTAACAAAAGAAAGAACGAGAATCATATGATCCTCTCAATAGATGCAGAAAAAGCATTGGACAAAGTACAGCACCCTTTCTGGATCAAAACTCTTCAGAGTATAGGGACAGCGGGTACATACCTCAATATCATAAAAGCCATCTACGAAAACGCTACAGCGAATATCATTCTCAATGGGGAAAAGCTGAGATCTTTTCCCCTAAAGTCAGCAACGCGGCAGGGATAGCCACTCTCACCACTGCTATTCAACATAGTATTAGAAGTCCTAGCCACAGCAATCAGACAACAAAAAGTAATCCAAGGCATCCAAATCGGCAGAGAGGAAGTCAAACTCTCACTCTTGGCAGATGATATGATACTTTATGTGGAAAACCCAAAAGACTCCACCCCAAAACTGCTAGAACTCACACAGCAATTCCGTCATGTAGCAGGCTATAAAATCAATGCACAGGAATCAGTGGCATTCCTATACAACAACAACAAGACAGAAGAGAGACAAATCAAGGAGTCGATCCCATTCACAACTGCACCCAAAACCAGAAGAGACCTAGGAATATATTGAACCCAAGAGGCAAGGGATCTGTACTCAGAAAACTACAAAATACGCAGGAAAGAAATTGAAGAAGACACAAAGAAACGGAAAAACGTTCCATGCTCATGGATTGGGAGAACCAACATTGTGAAGAGGTCAATGCTACCTAGAGCAATCTACACATGCAATGCAATCCCCATCAAAATAGCATCCACTCTTTTCCACGAAATGGAACAAATAATCCTAAAATTTGAATGGAACCTGAAGAGACCCCGAGTAGCCAGAGGAATATTGAGAAAGAAAAGCAAAGCTGGCGACATCACAATTCTGGACTTCCAGCTCTATGACAAAGCTGTCATCATCAAGACAGTATGGTACTGGCACAAAAACAGACACATGGATCCATGGAACAGAATCGAGAGCCCAGAAATGGACCCTCAACTCTATGGTCAACTTATCTTTGACAGAGCAGGAAGGAATGTCCAATGGCAAAAAGAGAGTCTCTTCAACAATTGGTGTTGGGAGAATTGGACAGCCCCATGCAGAAGAATGACACTGGACCATTTCCTGACACCACACACAGAAGTAGACGCCAAATGGTTGAAAGACCTCAATGTGAGACAGGAGTCCATCAAAATCCTAAAGGAGAACACAGGTAGCAAGCTCTTCGACCTCAGCCGCAGCAACTTCTTCCTAGAAACATCACCAAAGGCACGGGAAGCCAGGGCAAAAATGAACTATTGGGATTTCATCAAGATAAAAAGCTTTGGCACAGCAAAAGAAACAGTCCACAAAACCAAAAGACAACCGACAGAATGGGAGAAATTATTAGCAAATGACCTATCAGATAAAGGGCTACTATCCAATATGTATAAAAACTTATCAAACTCAACACCCAAAGAACAAATAATCCAATCAAGAAATAGGCAGAAGACATGAACAGACATTTTTCCAAAGAAGACATCCAAATGGCCCACAGGCACATGAAAAAGTGCTCAACACGGCTCGGCATCAGGGAAATCCAAATCCAAACCTCAATGAGATACCACCTCACACCCGTCAGAATGGCTCAAATGAACAAGTCAGGGAACGACAGAGGTTGGCGGGGATGTGGAGAAAGGGGAACCCTCCTACACTGGTGGTGGGAATGCAAGCTGGTGCAACCCCTCTGGAAAAGTGTATGGAGGTTCCTCAAACAGTTATAATTAGAGCTACCATTCGATCCAGCAATTGCACTCCTGGGTATTTACACCAAAGATACAAATGTAGGGACCCGAAGCGGTACGTGCACCCCATTGTTTATAGCAGCAATATCCACAATAGCCAAACGGTGGAAAGAGCCAAGATGTCCATCGACAGATGAATGGATAAAGAAGAGGTGGTATATATATACACAATGGACTATTACGCAGCCATCAAAAGGAATGAGGTGTTGCCATGGACAACGACGTGGATGGAACTGGAGGGTCCGACGATTAGTGAAATGAGTCAATCAGAGAAAGACATGTATCATATGACCTCACTGATATGAGGGATTCTTAATCTCAGGAACAGAGTGAGGCTTGCTGGAGTGGTCGGGGGGGGGATGGGGTGGCTGGGTGATAGACTTTGGGGAGGGTATGAGCTACGGTGAGCGCTGTGAATTGTGTAAGACTGTTGAATCACAGATCTGTACTTCTGAAACAAATAACGCAACATATTTTAAGAATAAAGGAAAACAAGGAGACAGCAGGAGAGGAAGAATGAAGGGGAGTTAGTGAGAGGGGGAGACGGACCAGGAGAGATGATGGATTCTGAAAAAAAATCCGAGGTTTCTAGAGGGGAGGTGCGTCGGTGGATTGGTTTGACTGGTGATGGTTATTAAAGAGGGCACATTCTGCATGGAGCACTGTGTGTTAGGAACAAACAATGAATCATGGGACAGTACACCAAAACAAATGATGTACTCCATGGTGATTAACAAAGCAATAAAAAAGAAAGACTGTAATAAGAGATGAAGAAGGACACTATATCCTACTTAAAGGGTCTATCCAACAAGAAGATCTCACAATTGTAAATATCTATGCCCCGAACATGGGAGCATCCAATTATATAAGGCAATTAAGAAGAAAAGCAAAGAAACACATTGACCACCATACAATCATAGTGGGGGACTTTAACACCCCCCTGACTGAAATGGCCAGATCATCTAAGCAAAAGATCAACAAGGAAATAAAGACTTTAAATGACACACTGGACCAAATGGACTTCACAGACATATTCAGAACGTTCCATCCCAATGCAACGGAATACACATTCTTCTCTAGTGCCCATGGAACATTCTCCAGAATGGATCACATCCTAGGTCACAAATCAGGTCTCAACCGGTACCCAAAGATTGGGATCATTCCCTGCACATTTTCAGACCACAATGTTTTGAAACTAGAACTCAATCACAAGAGGAGAGTCGGAAAGAACTCAAATACATGGAGGCTAAAGAGCATCCTACGAAAGAATGAATGGGTCAACCAGGAAATTAAAGAAGAATTTAAAAAGTTCATGGAAACCAATGAAAATGAAAACTCAACTGTCCAAAATCTTTGGGATACAGCCAAGGCAGTCCTGCGAGGAAAGTATATAGCAATACAAGCCTTTCTCAAGAAACAAGAAAGGTCTCAAATACACACCCAACCCTACACCTAAAGGAGCTGGAGAAAGAACGGCAAATAAAGCCTAAACCCAGCAGGAGAAGAGAAATCATGCAGTTCAGAGCAGAAATCAATGAAATAGAACCCAGAAGAACAGTAGAAGTGATCAACGGAACTAGGAGCTCGTACTTTGAAAGAATTCATAAGATTGAAACACCCCTGTCCAGGCTGATCAAAAAGAAAAGAGAAATGACCCAAATCAACAAAATCATGAATGAAAGAGGAGAGATCACAAACAACACCAAAGAAATACAAACAATTATAAGAACGTAATCTGAGCAACCCTAGGGCAGCAAATTCCATAACCTGGAAGAAATGGGTGCATTCCTAGAGATGTGTCAACTAACAAAACTGACCCAGGAAGAAATAGAAAACATGAACAGTCCTATAACCACGAAGGCAATTGAAGTAGTCATCAAAAACCTCCCAAGAAACCAAAGCCCAGGGCCAGATGGTTTCCCAGGGGAATTCTATCAGACATTTAAAGAAGAATTAATACCTATTCTCCTGAAACTGTTCCAAACAATAGAAATGGAAGGAAAACTTCCAAACTCATTTATGAGGCCACCATTACCTTGATTCCAAAACCAGACAAAGATCCCATCAAAAAGGAGAATTAGAGACCAATATCCTTGATGAACATCGATGCAAAAATTCTCACCAAAATACTAGCCAAGAGGACCCAACAGTACATGAAAAGGAGTATTCACCATGACCAAGTGGGATTTATCCCTGGGCTGCAAGGCTGGTTCAACATCCGCAAATCAGTCAACGTGATCAAATACATTAACAAAAGAAAGAACGAGAATCATATGATCCTCTCAATAGATGCAGAAAAAGCATTGGACAAAGTACAGCACCCTTTCTGGATCAAAACTCTTCAGAGTATAGGGACAGCGGGTACATACCTCAATATCATAAAAGCCATCTACGAAAACCCTACAGCGAATATCATTCTCAATGGGGAAAAGCTGAGATCTTTTCCCCTAAGGTCAGGAACGCGGCAGGGATAGCCAATCTCACCACTGCTATTCAACATAGTATTAGAAGTCCTAGCCACAGCAATCAGACAACAAAAAGTAATCCAAGGCATCCAAATCGGCAGAGAGGAAGTCAAACTCTCACTCTTTGCAGATGATATGATACTTTATGTGGAAAACCGAAAAGACTCCACCCCAAAACTGCTAGAACTCACACAGCAATTCCGTCAAGTAGCAGGCTATAAAATCAATGCACAGGAATCAGTGGCATTCCTATACACCAACAACAAGACAGAAGAGGGACAAATCAAGGAGTCGATCCCATTCACAACTGCACCCAAAACCAGAAGAGACCTAGGAATATATTCATCCCAAGAGGCAAAGGATCTGTACTCAGAAAACTACAAAATACGCAGGAAAGAAATTGAAGAAGACACAAAGAAACGGAAAAACTTTCCATGCTCATGGATTGGGAGAACCAACATTGTGAAGAGGTCAATGCTACCTAGAGCATTCTACACATGCAATGCAATCCCCATCAAAATACCATCCACTTTTTTCCAGGAAATGGAACAAATACTCCTAAAATTTGAATGGAACCAGAAGAGACCCCGAATAGCCAGAGGAATATTGAGAAAGAAAAGCAAAGCTGGCGGCATCACAATTCTGGACTTCCAGCTCTATGACAAAGCTGTCATCATCAAGACAGTATGGTACTGGCACAAAAACAGACACATGGATCCATGGAACAGAATCGAGAGCCCAGAAATGGACCCTCAACTCTATGGTCAACTTATCTTTGACAGAGCAGGAAGGAATGTCCAATGGCAAAAAGAGAGTCTCTTCAACAACTGGTGTTGGGAGAATTGGACAGCCCCATGCAGAAGAATGACAGTGGACCATTTCCTGACACCACACACAAAAGTAGACTCCAAATGGTTGAAAGACCTCAATGTGAGACAGGAGTCCATCAAAATCCTAAAGGAGAACACAGGTAGCAAGCACTTCGACCTCAGCCGCAGCAACTTCTTCCTAGAAACATCACCAAAGGCACGGGAAGCCAGGGCAAAAATGAACTATTGGGATTTCATCAAGATAAAAAGCTTTGGCACAGCAAAAGAAACAGTCCACAAAACCAAAAGACAACCGACAGAATGGGAGAAATTATTTGCAAATGACCTATCAGATAAAGGGCTACTACACAATATGTATAAAAACTTATCAAACTCAACACCCAAAGAACAAATAATCCAATCAAGAAATAGGCAGAAGACATGAACAGACATTTTTCCAAAGAAGACATCCAAATGGCCCACAGGCACATGAAAAAGTGCTCAACACGGCTTGGCATCAGAGAAATCCAAATGAAAACCTCAATGAGATACCACCTCACACCCGTCAGAATGGCTCAAATGAACAAGTCAGGGAACGACAGAGTTTGGCGGGGATGTGGAGATAGGGGAACCCGCCGACACTGGTGGTGGGAATGCAAGCTGCTGCAACCCCTCTGGAAAACAGTATGGAGGTTCCTCACACAGTTGAAATTAGAGCTACCATTCGATCCAACATTTGCACTCCTGGGTATTTACCCCAAAGATACAAATGTAGGGACCCGAAGCGGTACGTGCACCCCATTGTTTATAGCAGCAATGTCCACAATAGCCAAACTGTGGAAACAGCCAAGATGTCCATCGACAGATGAATGGATAAAGAAGAGGTGGTATATATATACACAATGGACTATTACGCAGGCATCAAAAGGAATGAGATGTTGCCATGGACAACGACGTGGATGGAACTGGAGGGTCCGACGATTAGTGAAATAAGTCAATCAGAGAAAGACATGTATCATATGACCCCACTGATATGAGGGATTCTTAATCTCAGGAACAGAGTGAGGCTTGCTGGAGTGGTCGGGGGTGGGAGGGATGGGGTGGCTGGGTGATAGACATTGGGGAGGGTATGAGCTACGGTGAGCGCTGTGAATTGTGTAAGACTGTTGAATCACAGATCTGTACTTCTGAAACAACGCAACATATGTTAAGAATAAAGGAAAAGAAGGAGACAGCAGGAGTGGAAGAATGAAGGGGAGTTAGTGAGAGGATGAGACGGACCAGGAGAGATGATGGGTTCTGAAAAAAAATCTGAGGTTTCTAGAGGGGAGGTGGGTCGGGGGATTGGTTAGCCTGGTGGTGGGTATTAAAGAGGGCACATTCTCCATGGAGCACTGTGTGTTAGGAACAAACAATGAATCATGGGACACTACACCAAAACAAAGGATGTACTCCATGGTGATTAACAAAGCAATAAAAAACAAAGACTGTAATAAGAGATGAAGAAGGACACTATATCCTACTTAATGGGTCTATCCAACAAGAAGATCTCACAATTGTAAATATCTATGCCCCGAACTTGGGAGCATCCAATTATATAAGGCAATTAAGAAGAAAACAAAGAAACACATTGACCACCATACAATCATAGTGGGGGACTTTAACACCCCCCCTGACTGAAATGGCCAGATCATCTAAGCAAAAGATCAACAAGGAAATAAAGACTTTAAATGACACACTGGACCAAATGGACTTCACAGACATATTCAGAACGTTCCATCCCAATGCAACGGAATACACATTCTTCTCTAGTGCCCATGGAACATTCTCCAGAATGGATCACATCCTAGGTCACAAATCAGGTCTCAACCGGTACCCAAAGATTGGGATCATTCCCTGCACATTTTCAGACCACAATGTTTTGAAACTAGAACTCAATCACAAGAGGAGAGTCGGAAAGAACTCAAATACATGGAGGCTAAAGAGCATCCTACGAAAGAATGAATGGGTCAACCAGGAAATTAAAGAAGAATTTAAAAAGTTCATGGAAACCAATGAAAATGAAAACTCAACTGTCCAAAATCTTTGGGATACAGCCAAGGCAGTCCTGCGAGGAAAGTATATAGCAATACAAGCCTTTCTCAAGAAACAAGAAAGGTCTCAAATACACACCCAACCCTACACCTAAAGGAGCTGGAGAAAGAACGGCAAATAAAGCCTAAACCCAGCAGGAGAAGAGAAATCATGCAGTTCAGAGCAGAAATCAATGAAATAGAACCCAGAAGAACAGTAGAAGTGATCAACGGAACTAGGAGCTGGTACTTTGAAAGAATTCACAAGATTGATACACCCCTGTCCAGGCTGATCAAAAAGAAAAGAGAAATGACCCAAATCAACAAAATCATGAATGAAAGAGGAGAGATCACAAACAACACCAAAGAAATACAAACAATTATAAGAACGTAATCTGAGCAACCCTAGGGCAGCAAATTCCATAACCTGGAAGAAATGGGTGCATTCCTAGAGATGTGTCAACTAACAAAACTGACCCAGGAAGAAATAGAAAACATGAACAGTCCTATAACCACGAAGGCAATTGAAGTAGTCATCAAAAACCTCCCAAGAAACCAAAGCCCAGGGCCAGATGGTTTCCCAGGGGAATTCTATCAGACATTTAAAGAAGAATTAATACCTATTCTCCTGAAACTGTTCCAAACAATAGAAATGGAAGGAAAACTTCCAAACTCATTTATGAGGCCACCATTACCTTGATTCCAAAACCAGACAAAGATCCCATCAAAAAGGAGAATTAGAGACCAATATCCTTGATGAACATCGATGCAAAAATTCTCACCAAAATACTAGCCAAGAGGACCCAACAGTACATGAAAAGGAGTATTCACCATGACCAAGTGGGATTTATCCCTGGGCTGCAAGGCTGGTTCAACATCCGCAAATCAGTCAACGTGATCAAATACATTAACAAAAGAAAGAACGAGAATCATATGATCCTCTCAATAGATGCAGAAAAAGCATTGGACAAAGTACAGCACCCTTTCTGGATCAAAACTCTTCAGAGTATAGGGACAGCGGGTACATACCTCAATATCATAAAAGCCATCTACGAAAACGCTACAGCGAATATCATTCTCAATGGGGAAAAGCTGAGATCTTTTCCCCTAAAGTCAGCAACGCGGCAGGGATAGCCAATCTCACCACTGCTATTCAACATATTATTAGATGTCCTAGCCACAGCAATCAGACAACAAAAAGTAATCCAAGGCATCCAAATCGGCAGAGAGGAAGTCAAACTCTCACTCTTGGCAGATGATATGATACTTTATGTGGAAAACCCAAAAGACTCCACCCCAAAACTGCTAGAACTCACACAGCAATTCCGTCAAGTAGCAGGCTATAAAATCAATGCACAGGAATCAGTGGCATTCCTATACAACAACAACAAGACAGAAGAGAGACAAATCAAGCAGTCGATCCCATTCACAACTGCACCCAAAACCAGAAGAGACCTAGGAATATATTCATCCCAAGAGGCAAAGGATCTGTACTCAGAAAACTACAAAATACGCAGGAAAGAAATTGAAGAAGACACAAAGAAACGGAAAAACGTTCCATGCTCATGGATTGGGAGAACCAACATTGTGAAGAGGTCAATGCTACCTAGAGCAATCTACACATGCAATGCAATCCCCATCAAAATAGCATCCACTTTTTTCCACGAAATGGAACAAATAATCCTAAAATTTGAATGGAACCTGTAGAGACCCCGAGTAGCCAGAGGAATATTGAGAAAGAAAAGCAAAGCTGGCGGCATCACAATTCTGGACTTCCAGCTCTATGACAAAGCTGTCATTATCAAGACAGTATGGTACTGGCACAAAAACAGACACATGGAACCATGGAACAGAATCGAGAGCCCAGAAATGGACCCTCAACTCTATGGTCAACTTATCTTTGACAGAGCAGGAAGGAATGTCCAATGGCAAAAAGAGAGTCTCTTCAACAACTGGTGTTGGGAGAATTGGACAGCCCCATGCAGAAGAATGACACTGGACCATTTCCTGACACCACACACAGAAGTAGACGCCAAATGGTTGAAAGACCTCAATGTGAGACAGGAGTCCATCAAAATCCTAAAGGAGAACACAGGTAGCAAGCTCTTCGACCTCAGCCGCAGCAACTTCTTCCTAGAAACATCACCAAAGGCACGGGAAGCCAGGGCAAAAATGAACTATTGGGATTTCATCAAGATAAAAAGCTTTGGCACAGCAAAAGAAAAAGTCCACAAAACCAAAAGACAACCGACAGAATGGGAGAAATTATTTGCAAATGACATATCAGATAAAGGGCTACTATCCAATATGTATAAAAACTTATCAAACTCAACACCCAAAGAACAAATAATCCAATCAAGAAATAGGCAGAAGACATGAACAGACATTTTTCCAAAGAAGACATCCAAATGGCCCACAGGCACATGAAAAAGTGCTCAACACGGCTCGGCATCAGGGAAATCCAAGTCCAAACCTCAATGAGATACCACCTCACACCCGTCAGAATGGCTCAAATGAACAAGTCAGGGAACGACAGAGGTTGGCGGGGATGTGGAGAAAGGGGAACCCTCCTACACTGGTGGTGGGAATGCAAGCTGGTGCAACCCCTCTGGAAAAGTGTATGGAGGTTCCTCAAACAGTTATAATTAGAGCTACCATTCGATTCAGCAATTGCACTCCTGGGTATTTACCACAAAGATACAAATGTAGGGACCTGAAGCGGTACCTGCACCTCATTGTTTATAGCAGCAATGTCCACAATAGCCAAACTGTGGAAACAGCCAAGATGTCCATCGACAGATGAATGGATAAAGAAGAGGTGGTATATATATACACAATGGACTATTACGCAGCCATCAAAAGGAATGAGTTGCTGCCATGGACAACGACGTGGATGGAACTGGAGGGTCCGACGATTAGTGAAATAAGTCAATCAGAGAAAGACATGTATCATATGACCCCACTGATATGAGGGATTCTTAATCTCAGGAACAGAGTGAGGCTTGCTGGAGTGGTCGGGGGTGGGAGGGATGGGGTGGCTGGGTGATAGACATTGGGGAGGGTATGAGCTACGGTGAGCGCTGTGAATTGTGTAAGACTGTTGAATCACAGATCTGTACTTCTGAAACAACGCAACATATTTTAAGAATAAAGGAAAAGAAGGAGACAGCAGGAGTGGAAGAATGAAGGGGAGTTAGTGAGAGGATGAGACGGACCAGGAGAGATGATGGGTTCTGAAAAAAATCTGAGGTTTCTAGAGGGGAGGTGGGTCGGGGGATTGGTTAGCGTGGTGGTGGGTATTAAAGAGGGCACATTCTCCATGGATCACTGTGTGTTAGGAACAAACAATGAATCATGGGACACTACACCAAAACAAATGATGTACTCCATGGTGATTAACAAAGCAATAAAAAACAAAGACTGTAATAAGAGATGAAGAAGGACACTATATCCTACTTAGTGGGTCTATCCAACAAGAAGATCTCACAATTGTAAATATCTATGCCCCGAACATGGGAGCATCCAATTATATAAGGCAATTAAGAAGAAAAGCAAAGAAACTCATTGACCACCATACAATCATAGTGGGGGACTTTAACACCCCCCTGACTGAAATGGCCAGATCATCTAAGCAAAAGATCAACAAGGAAAGAAAGACTTTAAATGACACACTGGACCAAATGGACTTCACAGACATATTCAGAACGTTCCATCCCAATGCAACGGAATACACATTCTTCTCTAGTGCCCATGGAACATTCTCCAGAATGGATCACATCCTAGGTCACAAATCAGGTCTCAACCGGTACCCAAAGATTGGGATCATTCCCTGCACATTTTCAGACCACAATGTTTTGAAACTAGAACTCAATCACAAGAGGAGAGTCGGAAAGAACTCAAATACATGGAGGCTAAAGAGCATCCTACGAAAGAATGAATGGGTCAACCAGGAAATTAAAGAAGAATTTAAAAAGTTCATGGAAACCAATGAAAATGAAAACTCAACTGTCCAAAATCTTTGGGATACAGCCAAGGCAGTCCTGCGAGGAAAGTATATAGCAATACAAGCCTTTCTCAAGAAACAAGAAAGGTCTCAAATACACACCCAACCCTACACCTAAAGGAGCTGGAGAAAGAACGGCAAATAAAGCCTAAACCCAGCAGGAGAAGAGAAATCATGCAGTTCAGAGCAGAAATCAATGAAATAGAACCCAGAAGAACAGTAGAAGTGATCAACGGAACTAGGAGCTGGTACTTTGAAAGAATTCACAAGATTGATACACCCCTGTCCAGGCTGATCAAAAAGAAAAGAGAAATGACCCAAATCAACAAAATCATGAATGAAAGAGGAGAGATCACAAACAACACCAAAGAAATACAAACAATTATAAGAACGTAATCTGAGCAACCCTAGGGCAGCAAATTCCATAACCTGGAAGAAATGGGTGCATTCCTAGAGATGTGTCAACTAACAAAACTGACCCAGGAAGAAATAGAAAACATGAACAGTCCTATAACCACGAAGGCAATTGAAGTAGTCATCAAAAACCTCCCAAGAAACCAAAGCCCAGGGCCAGATGGTTTCCCAGGGGAATTCTATCAGACATTTAAAGAAGAATTAATACCTATTCTCCTGAAACTGTTCCAAACAATAGAAATGGAAGGAAAACTTCCAAACTCATTTATGAGGCCACCATTACCTTGATTCCAAAACCAGACAAAGATCCCATCAAAAAGGAGAATTAGAGACCAATATCCTTGATGAACATCGATGCAAAAATTCTCACCAAAATACTAGCCAAGAGGACCCAACAGTACATGAAAAGGAGTATTCACCATGACCAAGTGGGATTTATCCCTGGGCTGCAAGGCTGGTTCAACATCCGCAAATCAGTCAACGTGATCAAATACATTAACAAAAGAAAGAACGAGAATCATATGATCCTCTCAATAGATGCAGAAAAAGCATTGGACAAAGTACAGCACCCTTTCTGGATCAAAACTCTTCAGAGTATAGGGACAGCGGGTACATACCTCAATATCATAAAAGCCATCTACGAAAACGCTACAGCGAATATCATTCTCAATGGGGAAAAGCTGAGATCTTTTCCCCTAAAGTCAGCAACGCGGCAGGGATAGCCAATCTCACCACTGCTATTCAACATAGTATTAGAAGTCCTAGCCACAGCAATCAGACAACAAAAAGTAATCCAAGGCATCCAAATCGGCAGAGAGGAAGTCAAACTCTCACTCTTGGCAGATGATATGATACTTTATGTGGAAAACCCAAAAGACTCCACCCCAAAACTGCTAGAACTCACACAGCAATTCCGTCAAGTAGCAGGCTATAAAATCAATGCACAGGAATCAGTGGCATTCCTATACACCAACAACAAGACAGAAGAGAGACAAATCAAGCAGTCGATCCCATTCACAACTGCACCCAAAACCAGAAGAGACCTAGGAATATATTCATCCCAAGAGGCAAAGGATCTGTACTCAGAAAACTACAAAATACGCAGGAAAGAAATTGAAGAAGACACAAAGAAACGGAAAAACGTTCCATGCTCATGGATTGGGAGAACCAACATTGTGAAGAGGTCAATGCTACCTAGAGCAATCTACACATGCAATGCAATCCCCATCAAAATACCATCCACTTTTTTCCAGGAAATGGAACAAATAATCCTAAAATTTGAATGGAACCAGAAGAGACCCCGAATAGCCAGAGGAATATTGAGAAAGAAAAGCAAAGCTGGCGGCATCACAATTCTGGACTTCCAGCTCTATGACAAAGCTGTCATCATCAAGACAGTATGGTACTGGCACAAAAACAGACACATGGATCCATGGAACAGAATCGAGAGCCCAGAAATGGACCCTCAACTCTATGGTCAACTTATCTTTGACAGAGCAGGAAGGAATGTCC
Source organism: Eumetopias jubatus (assembly GCF_037043125.1). Taxonomy (NCBI): domain Eukaryota; kingdom Metazoa; phylum Chordata; class Mammalia; order Carnivora; family Otariidae; genus Eumetopias; species Eumetopias jubatus. The sequence continues at coordinate 767,430 of NW_028274825.1, forward strand.
AATGGCAAAAAGAGAGTCTCTTCAACAACTGGTGTTGGGAGAATTGGACAGCCCCATGCAGAAGAATGACAGTGGACCATTTCCTGACACCACACACAAAAGTAGACTCCAAATGGTTGAAAGACCTCAATGTGAGACAGGAGTCCATCAAAATCCTAAAGGAGAACACAGGTAGCAAGCACTTCGACCTCAGCCGCAGCAACTTCTTCCTAGAAACATCACCAAAGGCACGGGAAGCCAGGGCAAAAATGAAATATTGGGATTTCATCAAGATAAAAAGCTTTGGCACAGCAAAAGAAACAGTCCACAAAACCAAAAGACAACCGACAGAATGGGAGAAATTATTTGCAAATGACCTATCAGATAAAGGGCTACTACCCAATATGTATAAAAACTTATCAAACTCAACACCCAAAGAACAAATAATCCAATCAAGAAATAGGCAGAAGACATGAACAGACATTTTTCCAAAGAAGACATCCAAATGGCCCACAGGCACATGAAAAAGTGCTCAACACGGCTTGGCATCAGAGAAATCCAAATGAAAACCTCAATGAGATACCACCTCACACCCTTCAGAATGGCTCAAATGAACAAGTCAGGGAAAGACAGAGTTTGGCGGGGATGTGGAGATAGGGGAACCCGCCGACACTGGTGGTGGGAATGCAAGCTGCTGCAACCCCTCTGGAAAACAGTATGGAGGTTCCTCACACAGTTGAAATTAGAGCTACCATTCGATCCAACATTTGCACTCCTGGGTATTTACCCCAAAGATACAAATGTAGGGACCCGAAGCGGTACGTGCACCCCATTGTTTATAGCAGCAATGTCCACAATAGCCAAACTGTGGAAACAGCCAAGATGTCCATCGACAGATGAATGGATAAAGAAGAGGTGGTATATATATACACAATGGACTATTACGCAGCCATCAAAAGGAATGAGATGTTGCCATGGACAACGACGTGGATGGAACTGGAGGGTCCGACGATTAGTGAAATAAGTCAATCAGAGAAAGACATGTATCATATGACCCCACTGATATGAGGGATTCTTAATCTCAGGAACAGAGTGAGGCTTGCTGGCGTGGTCGGGGGTCGGAGCGATGGGGTGGCTGGGTGATAGACATTGGGGAGTGTATGAGCTACGGTGAGCGCTGTGAATTGTGTAAGACTGTTGAATCACAGATCTGTACTTCTGAAACAACGCAACATATTTTAAGAATAAAGGAAAAGAAGGAGACAGCAGGAGTGGAAGAATGAAGGGGAGTTAGTGAGAGGATGAGACGGACCAGGAGAGATGATGGGTTCTGAAAAAAAATCTGAGGTTTCTAGAGGGGAGGTGGGTCGGGGGATTGTTTAGGCTGGTGGTGGGTATTAAAGAGGGCACATTCTGCATGGAGCACTGTGTGTTAGGAACAAACAATGAATCATGGGACAGTACACCAAAACAAATGATGTAGTACATGGTGATTAACAAAGCAATAAAAAACAAAGACTGTAATAAGAGATGAAGAAGGACACTATATCCTACTTAATGGGTCTATCCAACAAGAAGATCTCACAATTGTAAATATCTATGCCCCGAACATGGGAGCATCCAATTATATAAGGCAATTAAGAAGAAAAGCAAAGAAACACATTGACCACCATACAATCATAGTGGGGGACTTTAACACCCCCCTGACTGAAATGGCCAGATCATCTAAGCAAAAGATCAACAAGGAAATAAAGACTTTAAATGACACACTGGACCAAATGGACTTCACAGACATATTCAGAACGTTCCATCCCAATGCAACGGAATACACATTCTTCTCTAGTGCCCATGGAACATTCTCCAGAATGGATCACATCCTAGGTCACAAATCAGGTCTCAACCGGTACCCAAAGATTGGGATCATTCCCTGCACATTTTCAGACCACAATGTTTTGAAACTAGAACTCAATCACAAGAGGAGAGTCGGAAAGAACTCAAATACATGGAGGCTAAAGAGCATCCTACGAAAGAATGAATGGGTCAACCAGGAAATTAAAGAAGAATTTAAAAAGTTCATGGAAACCAATGAAAATGAAAACTCAACTGTCCAAAATCTTTGGGATACAGCCAAGGCAGTCCTGCGAGGAAAGTATATAGCAATACAAGCCTTTCTCAAGAAACAAGAAAGGTCTCAAATACACACCCAACCCTACACCTAATGGAGCTGGAGAAAGAACGGCAAATAAAGCCTAAACCCAGCAGGAGAAGAGAAATCATGCAGTTCAGAGCAGAAATCAATGAAATAGAACCCAGAAGAACAGTAGAAGTGATCAACGGAACTAGGAGCTCGTACTTTGAAAGAATTCATAAGATTGAAACACCCCTGTCCAGGCTGATCAAAAAGAAAAGAGAAATGACCCAAATCAACAAAATCATGAATGAAAGAGGAGAGATCACAAACAACACCAAAGAAATACAAACAATTATAAGAACGTAATCTGAGCAACCCTAGGGCAGCAAATTCCATAACCTGGAAGAAATGGGTGCATTCCTAGAGATGTGTCAACTAACAAAACTGACCCAGGAAGAAATAGAAAACATGAACAGTCCTATAACCACGAAGGCAATTGAAGTAGTCATCAAAAACCTCCCAAGAAACCAAAGCCCAGGGCCAGATGGTTTCCCAGGGGAATTCTATCAGACATTTAAAGAAGAATTAATACCTATTCTCCTGAAACTGTTCCAAACAATAGAAATGGAAGGAAAACTTCCAAACTCATTTATGAGGCCACCATTACCTTGATTCCAAAACCAGACAAAGATCCCATCAAAAAGGAGAATTAGAGACCAATATCCTTGATGAACATCGATGCAAAAATTCTCACCAAAATACTAGCCAAGAGGACCCAACAGTACATGAAAAGGAGTATTCACCATGACCAAGTGGGATTTATCCCTGGGCTGCAAGGCTGGTTCAACATCCGCAAATCAGTCAACGTGATCAAATACATTAACAAAAGAAAGAACGAGAATCATATGATCCTCTCAATAGATGCAGAAAAAGCATTGGACAAAGTACAGCACCCTTTCTGGATCAAAACTCTTCAGAGTATAGGGACAGCGGGTACATACCTCAATATCATAAAAGCCATCTACGAAAACCCTACAGCGAATATCATTCTCAATGGGGAAAAGCTGAGATCTTTTCCCCTAAGGTCAGGAACGCGGCAGGGATAGCCAATCTCACCACTGCTATTCAACATAGTATTAGAAGTCCTAGCCACAGCAATCAGACAACAAAAAGTAATCCAAGGCATCCAAATCGGCAGAGAGGAAGTCAAACTCTCACTCTTTGCAGATGATATGATACTTTATGTGGAAAACCCAAAAGACTCCACCCCAAAACTGCTAGAACTCACACAGCAATTCCGTCAAGTAGCAGGCTATAAAATCAATGCACAGGAATCAGTGGCATTCCTATACAACAACAACAAGACAGAAGAGAGACAAATCAAGGAGTCGATCCCATTCACAACTGCACCCAAAACCAGAAGAGACCTAGGAATATATTGAACCCAAGAGGCAAGGGATCTGTACTCAGAAAACTACAAAATACGCAGGAAAGAAATTGAAGAAGACACAAAGAAACGGAAAAACGTTCCATGCTCATGGATTGGGAGAACCAACATTGTGAAGAGGTCAATGCTACCTAGAGCAATCTACACATGCAATGCAATCCCCATCAAAATAGCATCCACTTTTTTCCACGAAATGGAACAAATAATCCTAAAATTTGAATGGAACCTGTAGAGACCCCGAGTAGCCAGAGGAATATTGAGAAAGAAAAGCAAAGCTGGCGGCATCACAATTCTGGACTTCCAGCTCTATGACAAAGCTGTCATCATCAAGACAGTATGGTACTGGCACAAAAACAGACACATGGATCCATGGAACAGAATCGAGAGCCCAGAAATGGACCCTCAACTCTATGGTCAACTTATCTTTGACAGAGCAGGAAGGAATGTCCAATGGCAAAAAGAGAGTCTCTTCAACAACTGGTGTTGGGAGAATTGGACAGCCCCATGCAGAAGAATGACACTGGACCATTTCCTGACACCACACACAGAAGTAGACGCCAAATGGTTGAAAGACCTCAATGTGAGACAGGAGTCCATCAAAATCCTAAAGGAGAACACAGGTAGCAAGCTCTTCGACCTCAGCCGCAGCAACTTCTTCCTAGAAACATCACCAAAGGCACGGGAAGCCAGGGCAAAAATGAACTATTGGGATTTCATCAAGATAAAAACCTTTGGCACAGCAAAAGAAAAAGTCCACAAAACCAAAAGACAACCGACAGAATGGGAGAAATTATTTGCAAATGACATATCAGATAAAGGGCTACTATCCAATATGTATAAAAACTTATCAAACTCAACACCCAAAGAACAAATAATCCAATCAAGAAATAGGCAGAAGACATGAACAGACATTTTTCCAAAGAAGACATCCAAATGGCCCACAGGCACATGAAAAAGTGCTCAACACGGCTCGGCATCAGGGAAATCCAAATCCAAACCTCAATGAGATACCACCTCACACCCGTCAGAATGGCTCAAATGAACAAGTCAGGGAACGACAGAGGTTGGCGGGGATGTGGAGAAAGGGGAACCCTCCTACACTGGTGGTGGGAATGCAAGCTGGTGCAACCCCTCTGGAAAAGTGTATGGAGGTTCCTCAAACAGTTATAATTAGAGCTACCATTCGATCCAGCAATTGCACTCCTGGGTATTTACCCCAAAGATACAAATGTAGGGACCTGAAGCGGTAGGTGCACCTCATTGTTTATAGCAGCAATGTCCACAATAGCCAAACTGTGGAAACAGCCAAGATGTCCATCGACAGATGAATGGATAAAGAAGAGGTGGTATATATATACACAATGGACTATTACGCAGCCATCAAAAGGAATGAGATGCTGCAATGGACAACGACGTGGATGGAACTGGAGGGTCCGACGATTAGTGAAATAAGTCAATCAGAGAAAGACATGTATCATATGACCCCACTGATATGAGGGATTCTTAATCTCAGGAACAGAGTGAGGCTTGCTGGAGTGGTCGGGGGTGGGAGGGATGGGGTGGCTGGGTGATAGACATTGGGGAGGGTATGAGCTACGGTGAGCGCTGTGAATTGTGTAAGACTGTTGAATCACAGATCTGTACTTCTGAAACAACGCAACATATTTTAAGAATAAAGGAAAATAAGGAGACAGCAGGAGTGGAAGAATGAAGGGGAGTTAGTGAGAGAATGAGACGGACCAGGAGAGATGATGGGTTCTGAAAAAAATCTGAGGTTTCTAGAGGGGAGGTGGGTCGGGGGATTGGTTAGCGTGGTGGTGGGTATTAAAGAGGGCACATTCTCCATGGATCACTGTGTGTTAGGAACAAACAATGAATCATGGGACACTACACCAAAACAAATGATGTACTCCATGGTGATTAACAAAGCAATAAAAAACAAAGACTGTAATAAGAGATGAAGAAGGACACTATATCCTACTTAGTGGGTCTATCCAACAAGAAGATCTCACAATTGTAAATATCTATGCCCCGAACATGGGAGCATCCAATTATATAAGGCAATTAAGAAGAAAAGCAAAGAAACTCATTGACCACCATACAATCATAGTGGGGGACTTTAACACCCCTCTGACTGAAATGGCCAGATCATCTAAGCAAAAGATCAACAAGGAAATAAAGACTTTAAATGACACACTGGACCAAATGGACTTCACAGACATATTCAGAACGTTCCATCCCAATGCAACGGAATACACATTCTTCTCTAGTGCCCATGGAACATTCTCCAGAATGGATCACATCCTAGGTCACAAATCAGGTCTCAACCGGTACCCAAAGATTGGGATCATTCCCTGCACATTTTCAGACCACAATGTTTTGAAACTAGAACTCAATCACAAGAGGAGAGTCGGAAAGAACTCAAATTCATGGAGGCTAAAGAGCATCCTATGAAAGAATGAATGGGTCAACCAGGAAATTAAAGAAGAATTTAAAAAGTTCATGGAAACCAATGAAAATGAAAACTCAACTGTCCAAAATCTTTGGGATACAGCCAAGGCAGTCCTGCGAGGAAAGTATATAGCAATACAAGCCTTTCTCAAGAAACAAGAAAGGTCTCAAATACACACCCAACCCTACACCTAAAGGAGCTGGAGAAAGAACGGCAAATAAAGCCTAAACCCAGCAGGAGAAGAGAAATCATGCAGTTCAGAGCAGAAATCAATGAAATAGAACCCAGAAGAACAGTAGAAGTGATCAACGGAACTAGGAGCTGGTTCTTTGAAAGAATTCACAAGATTGATACACCCCTGTCCAGGCTGATCAAAAAGAAAAGAGAAATGACCCAAATCAACAAAATCATGAATGAAAGAGGAGAGATCACAAACAACACCAAAGAAATACAAACAATTATAAGAACGTAATCTGAGCAACCCTAGGGCAGCAAATTCCATAACCTGGAAGAAATGGGTGCATTCCTAGAGATGTGTCAACTAACAAAACTGACCCAGGAAGAAATAGAAAACATGAACAGTCCTATAACCACGAAGGCAATTGAAGTAGTCATCAAAAACCTCCCAAGAAACCAAAGCCCAGGGCCAGATGGTTTCCCAGGGGAATTCTATCAGACATTTAAAGAAGAATTAATACCTATTCTCCTGAAACTGTTCCAAACAATAGAAATGGAAGGAAAACTTCCAAACTCATTTATGAGGCCACCATTACCTTGATTCCAAAACCAGACAAAGATCCCATCAAAAAGGAGAATTAGAGACCAATATCCTTGATGAACATCGATGCAAAAATTCTCACCAAAACTCTAGCCAAGAGGACACAACAGTACATGAAAAGGAGTCTTCACCATGACCAAGTGGGATTTATCCCTGGGCTGCAAGGCTGGTTCAACATCCGCAAATCAGTCAACGTGATCAAATACATTAACAAAAGAAAGAACGAGAATCATATGATCCTCCCAAGAGATGCAGAAAAAGCATTGGACAAAGTACAGCAACCTTTCTGGATCAAAACTCTTCAGAGTATAGGGACAGCGGGTACATACCTCAATATCATAAAAGCCATCTACGAAAACGCTACAGCGAATATCATTCTCAATGGGGAAAAGCTGAGATCTTTTCCCCTAAAGTCAGCAACGCGGCAGGGATAGCCACTCTCACCACTGCTATTCAACATAGTATTAGAAGTCCTAGCCACAGCAATCAGACAACAAAAAGTAATCCAAGGCATCCAAATCGGCAGAGAGGAAGTCAAACTCTCACTCTTGGCAGATGATATGATACTTTATGTGGAAAACCCAAAAGACTCCACCCCAAAACTGCTAGAACTCACACAGCAATTCCATCAAGTAGCAGGCTATAAAATCAATGCACAGGAATCAGTGGCATTCCTATACACCAACAACAAGACAGAAGAGAGACAAATCAAGGAGTCGATCCCATTCACAACTGCACCCAAAACCAGAAGAGACCTAGGAATATATTCATCCCAAGAGGCAAAGGATCTGTACTCAGAAAACTACAAAATACGCAGGAAAGAAATTGAAGAAGACACAAAGAAACGGAAAAACGTTCCATGCTCATGGATTGGGAGAACCAACATTGTGAAGAGGTCAATGCTACCTAGAGCAATCTACACATGCAATGCAATCCCCATCAAAATACCATCCACTTTTTTCCACGAAATGGAATAAATAATCCTAAAATTTGAATGGAACCTGAAGAGACCCCGAGTAGCCAGAGGAATATTGAGAAAGAAAAGCAAAGCTGGCGGCATCACAATTCTGGACTTCCAGCTCTATGACAAAGCTGTCATCATCAAGACAGTATGGTACTTGCACAAAAACAGACACATGGATCCATGGAACAGAATCGAGAGCCCAGAAATGGACCCTCAACTCTATGGTCAACTTATCTTTGACAGAGCAGGAAGGAATGTCCAATGGCAAAAAGAGAGTCTCTTCAACAACTGGTGTTGGGAGAATTGGACAGCCCCATGCAGAAGAATGACACTGGACCATTTCCTGACACCACACACAGAAGTAGACGCCAAATGGTTGAAAGACCTCAATGTGAGACAGGAGTCCATCAAAATCCTAAAGGAGAACACAGGTAGCAAGCTCTTCGACCTCAGCCGCAGCAACTTCTTCCTAGAAACATCACCAAAGGCACGGGAAGCCAGGGCAAAAATGAACTATTGGGATTTCATCAAGATAAAAAGCTTTGGCACAGCAAAAGAAACAGTCCACAAAACCAAAAGACAACCGACAGAATGGGAGAAATTATTTGCAAATGACATATCAGATAAAGGGCTACTATCCAATATGTATAAAAACTTATCAAACTCAACACCCAAAGAACAAATAATCCAATCAAGAAATAGGCAGAAGACATGAACAGACATTTTTCCAAAGAAGACATCCAAATGGCCCACAGGCACATGAAAAAGTGCTCAACACGGCTCGGCATCAGGGAAATCCAAATCCAAACCTCAATGAGATACCACCTCACACCCGTCAGAATGGCTCAAATGAACAAGTCAGGGAACGACAGAGGTTGGCGGGGATGTGGAGAAAGGGGAACCCTCCTACACTGGTGGTGGGAATGCAAGCTGGTGCAACCCCTCTGGAAAAGTGTATGGAGGTTCCTCAAACAGTTATAATTAGAGCTACCATTCGATCCAGCAATTGCACTCCTGGGTATTTACCCCAAAGATACAAATGTAGGGACCCGAAGCGGTACGTGCACCCCATTGTTTATAGCAGCAATATCCACAATAGCCAAACGGTGGAAAGAGCCAAGATGTCCATCGACAGATGAATGGATAAAGAAGAGGTGGTATATATATACACAATGGACTATTACGCAGCCATCAAAAGGAATGAGGTGTTGCCATGGACAACGACGTGGATGGAACTGGAGGGTCCGACGATTAGTGAAATAAGTCAATCAGAGAAAGACATGTATCATATGACCTCACTGATATGAGGGATTCTTAATCTCAGGAACAGAGTGAGGCTTGCTGGAGTGGTCGGGGGGGGGGATGGGGTGGCTGGGTGATAGACTTTGGGGAGGGTATGAGCTACGGTGAGCGCTGTGAATTGTGTAAGACTGTTGAATCACAGATCTGTACTTCTGAAACAAATAACGCAACATATTTTAAGAATAAAGGAAAACAAGGAGACAGCAGGAGAGGAAGAATGAAGGGGAGTTAGTGAGAGGGGGAGACGGACCAGGAGAGATGATGGATTCTGAAAAAAAATCCGAGGTTTCTAGAGGGGAGGTGGGTCGGTGGATTGGTTTGACTGGTGATGGTTATTAAAGAGGGCACATTCTGCATGGAGCACTGTGTGTTAGGAACAAACAATGAATCATGGGACAGTACACCAAAACAAATGATGTAGTACATGGTGATTAACAAAGCAATAAAAAACAAAGACTGTAATAAGAGATGAAGAAGGACACTATATCCTACTTAATGGGTCTATCCAACAAGAAGATCTCACAATTGTAAATATCTATGCCCCGAACATGGGAGCATCCAATTATATAAGGCAATTAAGAAGAAAAGCAAAGAAACACATTGACCACCATACAATCATAGTGGGGGACTTTAACACCCCCCTGACTGAAATGGCCAGATCATCTAAGCAAAAGATCAACAAGGAAATAAAGACTTTAAATGACACACTGGACCAAATGGACTTCACAGACATATTCAGAACGTTCCATCCCAATGCAACGGAATACACATTCTTCTCTAGTGCCCATGGAACATTCTCCAGAATGGATCACATCCTAGGTCACAAATCAGGTCTCAACCGGTACCCAAAGATTGGGATCATTCCCTGCACATTTTCAGACCACAATGTTTTGAAACTAGAACTCAATCACAAGAGGAGAGTCGGAAAGAACTCAAATACATGGAGGCTAAAGAGCATCCTACGAAAGAATGAATGGGTCAACCAGGAAATTAAAGAAGAATTTAAAAAGTTCATGGAAACCAATGAAAATGAAAACTCAACTGTCCAAAATCTTTGGGATACAGCCAAGGCAGTCCTGCGAGGAAAGTATATAGCAATACAATCCTTTCTCAAGAAACAAGAAAGGTCTCAAATACACACCCAACCCTACACCTAAAGGAGCTGGAGAAAGAACGGCAAATAAAGCCTAAACCCAGCAGGAGAAGAGAAATCATGCAGTTCAGAGCAGAAATCAATGAAATAGAACCCAGAAGAACAGTAGAAGTGATCAACGGAACTAGGAGCTGGTATTTTGAAAGAATTCACAAGATTGATACACCCCTGTCCAGGCTGATCAAAAAGAAAAGAGAAATGACCCAAATCAACAAAATCATGAATGAAAGAGGAGAGATCACAAACAACACCAAAGAAATACAAACAATTATAAAAACGTAATCTGAGCAACCCTAGGGCAGCAAATTCCATAACCTGGAAGAAATGGGTGCATTCCTAGAGATGTGTCAACTAACAAAACTGACCCAGGAAGAAATAGAAAACATGAACAGTCCTATAACCACGAAGGCAATTGAAGTAGTCATCAAAAACCTACCAAGAAACCAAAGCCCAGGGCCAGATGGTTTCCCAGGGGAATTCTATCAGACATTTAAAGAAGAATTAATACCTATTCTCCTGAAACTGTTCCAAACAATAGAAATGGAAGGAAAACTTCCAAACTCATTTATGAGGCCACCATTACCTTGATTCCAAAACCAGACAAAGATCCCATCAAAAAGGAGAATTAGAGACCAATATCCTTGATGAACATCGATGCAAAAATTCTCACCAAAATACTAGCCAAGAGGACCCAACAGTACATGAAAAGGAGTATTCACCATGACCAAGTGGGATTTATCCCTGGGCTGCAAGGCTGGTTCAACATCCGCAAATCAGTCAACGTGATCAAATACATTAACAAAAGAAAGAACGAGAATCATATGATCCTCTCAATAGATGCAGAAAAAGCATTGGACAAAGTACAGCACCCTTTCTGGATCAAAACTCTTCAGAGTATAGGGACAGCGGGTACATACCTCAATATCATAAAAGCCATCTACGAAAACCCTACAGCGAATATCATTCTCAATGGGGAAAAGCTGAGATCTTTTCCCCTAAGGTCAGGAACGCGGCAGGGATAGCCATTCTCACCACTGCTATTCAACATAGTATTAGAAGTCCTAGCCACAGCAATCAGACAACAAAATGTAATCCAAGGCATCCAAATCGGCAGAGAGGAAGTCAAACTCTCACTCTTTGCAGATGATATGATACTTTATGTGGAAAACCCAAAAGACTCCACCCCAAAACTGCTAGAACTCACACAGCAATTCCGTCAAGTAGCAGGCTATAAAATCAATGCACAGGAATCAGTGGCATTCCTATACACCAACAACAAGACAGAAGAGAGACAAATCAAGGAGTCGATCCCATTCACAACTGCACCCAAAACCAGAAGAGACCTAGGAATATATTCATCCCAAGAGGCAAAGGATCTGTACTCAGAAAACTACAAAATACGCAGGAAAGAAATTGAAGAAGACACAAAGAAACGGAAAAACGTTCCATGCTCATGGATTGGGAGAACCAACATTGTGAAGAGGTCAATGCTACCTAGAGCAATCTACACATGCAATGCAATCCCCATCAAAATACCATCCACTTTTTTCCAGGAAATGGAACAAATACTCCTAAAATTTGAATGGAACCAGAAGAGACCCCGAATAGCCAGAGGAATATTGAGAAAGAAAAGCAAAGCTGGCGGCATCACAATTCTGGACTTCCAGCTCTATGACAAAGCTGTCATCATCAAGACAGTATGGTACTGGCACAAAAACAGACACATGGATCCATGGAACAGAATCGAGAGCCCAGAAATGGACCCTCAACTCTATGGTCAACTTATCTTTGACAGAGCAGGAAGGAATGTCCAATGGCAAAAAGAGAGTCTCTTCAACAACTGGTGTTGGGAGAATTGGACAGCCCCATGCAGAAGAATGACAGTGGACCATTTCCTGACACCACACACAAAAGTAGACTCCAAATGGTTGAAAGACCTCAATGTGAGACAGGAGTCCATCAAAATCCTAAAGGAGAACACAGGTAGCAAGCACTTCGACCTCAGCCGCAGCAACTTCTTCCTAGAAACATCACCAAAGGCACGGGAAGCCAGGGCAAAAATGAACTATTGGGATTTCATCAAGATAAAAAGCTTTGGCACAGCAAAAGAAACAGTCCACAAAACCAAAAGACAACCGACAAAATGGGAGAAATTATTTGCAAATGACCTATCAGATAAAGGGCTACTACCCAATATGTATAAAAACTTATCAAACTCAACACCCAAAGAACAAATAATCCAATCAAGAAATAGGCAGAAGACATGAACAGACATTTTTCCAAAGAAGACATCCAAATGGCCCACAGGCACATGAAAAAGTGCTCAACACGGCTTGGCATCAGAGAAATCCAAATGAAAACCTCAATGAGATACCACCTCACACCCGTCAGAATGGCTCAAATGAACAAGTCAGGGAACGACAGAGTTTGGCGGGGATGTGGAGATAGGGGAACCCGCCGACACTGGTGGTGGGAATGCAAGCTGCTGCAACCCCTCTGGAAAACAGTATGGAGGTTCCTCACACAGTTGAAATTAGAGCTACCATTCGATCCAACATTTGCACTCCTGGGTATTTACCCCAAAGATACAAATGTAGGGACCCGAAGCGGTACGTGCACCCCATTGTTTATAGCAGCAATGTCCACAATAGCCAAACTGTGGAAACAGCCAAGATGTCCATCGACAGATGAATGGATAAAGAAGAGGTGGTATATATATACACAATGGACTATTACGCAGCCATCAAAAGGAATGAGATGTTGCCATGGACAACGACGTGGATGGAACTGGAGGGTCCGACGATTAGTGAAATAAGTCAATCAGAGAAAGACATGTATCATATGAACCCACTGATATGAGGGATTCTTAATCTCAGGAACAGAGTGAGGCTTGCTGGAGTGGTCGGGGGTGGGAGGGATGGGGTGGCTGGGTGATAGACATTGGGGAAGATATGAGCTACGGTGAGCGCTGTGAATTGTGTAAGATTGTTGAATCACAGATCTGTACTTCTGAAACAACGCAACATATTTTAAGAATAAAGGAAAAGAAGGAGACAGCAGGAGTGGAAGAATGAAGGGGAGTTAGTGAGAGGATGAGACGGACCAGGAGAGATGATGGGTTCTGAAAAAAAATCTGAGGTTTCTAGAGGGGAGGTGGGTCGGGGGATTGGTTCGCCTGGTGGTGGGTATTAAAGAGGGCACATTCTCCATGGAGCACTGTGTGTTAGGAACAAACAATGAATCATGGGACACTACACCAAAACAAATGATGTACTCCATGGTGATTAACAAAGCAATAAAAAAGAAAGACTGTAATAAGAGATGAAGAAGGACACTATATCCTACTTAAAGGGTCTATCCAACAAGAAGATCTCACAATTGTAAATATCTATGCCCCGAACATGGGAGCATCCAATTATATAAGGCAATTAAGAAGAAATGCAAAGAAACACATTGACCACCATACAATCATAGTGGGGGACTTTAACACCCCCCTGACTGAAATGGCCAGATCATCTAAGCAAAAGATCAACAAGGAAATAAAGACTTTAAATGACACACTGGACCAAATGGACTTCACAGACATATTCAGAACGTTCCATCCCAATGCAACGGAATACACATTCTTCTCTAGTGCCCATGGAACATTCTCCAGAATGGATCACATCCTAGGTCACAAATCAGGTCTCAACCGGTACCCAAAGATTGGGATCATTCCCTGCACATTTTCAGACCACAATGTTTTGAAACTAGAACTCAATCACAAGAGGAGAGTCGGAAAGAACTCAAATACATGGAGGCTAAAGAGCATCCTACGAAAGAATGAATGGGTCAACCAGGAAATTAAAGAAGAATTTAAAAAGTTCATGGAAACCAATGAAAATGAAAACTCAACTGTCCAAAATCTTTGGGATACAGCCAAGGCAGTCCTGCGAGGAAAGTATATAGCAATACAAGCCTTTCTCAAGAAACAAGAAAGGTCTCAAATACACACCCAACCCTACACCTAAAGGAGCTGGAGAAAGAACGGCAAATAAAGCCTAAACCCAGCAGGAGAAGAGAAATCATGCAGTTCAGAGCAGAAATCAATGAAATAGAACCCAGAAGAACAGTAGAAGTGATCAACGGAACTAGGAGCTGGTACTTTGAAAGAATTCACAAGATTGATACACCCCTGTCCAGGCTGATCAAAAAGAAAAGAGAAATGACCCAAATCAACAAAATCATGAATGAAAGAGGAGAGATCACAAACAACACCAAAGAAATACAAACAATTATAAGAACGTAATCTGAGCAACCCTAGGGCAGCAAATTCCATAACCTGGAAGAAATGGGTGCATTCCTAGAGATGTGTCAACTAACAAAACTGACCCAGGAAGAAATAGAAAACATGAACAGTCCTATAACCACGAAGGCAATTGAAGTAGTCATCAAAAACCTCCCAAGAAACCAAAGCCCAGGGCCAGATGGTTTCCCAGGGGAATTCTATCAGACATTTAAAGAAGAATTAATACCTATTCTCCTGAAACTGTTCCAAACAATAGAAATGGAAGGAAAACTTCCAAACTCATTTATGAGGCCACCATTACCTTGATTCCAAAACCAGACAAAGATCCCATCAAAAAGGAGAATTAGAGACCAATATCCTTGATGAACATCGATGCAAAAATTCTCACCAAAATACTAGCCAAGAGGACCCAACAGTACATGAAAAGGAGTATTCACCATGACCAAGTGGGATTTATCCCTGGGCTGCAAGGCTGGTTCAACATCCGCAAATCAGTCAACGTGATCAAATACATTAACAAAAGAAAGAACGAGAATCATATGATCCTCTCAATAGATGCAGAAAAAGCACTGGACAAAGTACAGCACCCTTTCTGGATCAAAACTCTTCAGAGTATAGGGACAGCGGGTACATACCTCAATATCATAAAAGCCATCTACGAAAACCCTACAGCGAATATCATTCTCAATGGGGAAAAGCTGAGATCTTTTCCCCTAAGGTCAGGAACGCGGCAGGGATAGCCATTCTCACCACTGCTATTCAACATAGTATTAGAAGTCCTAGCCACAGCAATCAGACAACAAAATGTAATCCAAGGCATCCAAATCGGCAGAGAGGAAGTCAAACTCTCACTCTTTGCAGATGATATGATACTTTATGTGGAAAACCCAAAAGACTCCACCCCAAAACTGCTAGAACTCACACAGCAATTCCGTCAAGTAGCAGGCTATAAAATCAATGCACAGGAATCAGTGGCATTCCTATACACCAACAACAAGACAGAAGAGAGACAAATCAAGGAGTCGATCCCATTCACAACTGCACCCAAAACCAGAAGAGACCTAGGAATATATTCATCCCAAGAGGCAAAGGATCTGTACTCAGAAAACTACAAAATACGCAGGAAAGAAATTGAAGAAGACACAAAGAAACGGAAAAACGTTCCATGCTCATGGATTGGGAGAACCAACATTGTGAAGAGGTCAATGCTACCTAGAGCAATCTACACATGCAATGCAATCCCCATCAAAATACCATCCACTTTTTTCCAGGAAATGGAACAAATACTCCTAAAATTTGAATGGAACCAGAAGAGACCCCGAGTAGCCAGAGGAATATTGAGAAAGAAAAGCAAAGCTGGCGGCATCACAATTCTGGACTTCCAGCTCTATGACAAAGCTCTCATCAACAAGACAGTATGGTACTGGCACAAAAACAGACACATGGATCCATGGAACAGAATCGAGAGCCCAGAAATGGACCCTCAACTCTATGGTCAACTTATCTTTGACAGAGCAGGAAGGAATGTCCAATGGCAAAAAGAGAGTCTCTTCAACAACTGGTGTTGGGAGAATTGGACAGCCCCATGCAGAAGAATGACAGTGGACCATTTCCTGACACCACACACAAAAGTAGACTCCAAATGGTTGAAAGAGCTCAATGTGAGACAGGAGTCCATCAAAATCCTAAAGGAGAACACAGGTAGCAAGCACTTCGACCTCAGCCGCAGCAACTTCTTCCTAGAAACATCACCAAAGGCACGGGAAGCCAGGGCAAAAATGAACTATTGGGATTTCATCAAGATAAAAAGCTTTGGCACAGCAAAAGAAACAGTCCACAAAACCAAAAGACAACCGACAGAATGGGAGAAATTATTTGCAAATGACCTATCAGATAAAGGGCTACTACCCAATATGTATAAAAACTTATCAAACTCAACACCCAAAGAACAAATAATCCAATCAAGAAATAGGCAGAAGACATGAACAGACATTTTTCCAAAGAAGACATCCAAATGGCCCACAGGCACATGAAAAAGTGCTCAACACGGCTTGGCATCAGAGAAATCCAAATGAAAACCTCAATGAGATACCACCTCACACCCGTCAGAATGGCTCAAATGAACAAGTCAGGGAACGACAGAGTTTGGCGGGGATGTGGAGATAGGGGAACCCGCCGACACTGGTGGTGGGAATGCAAGCTGCTGCAACCCCTCTGGAAAACAGTATGGAGGTTCCTCACACAGTTGAAATTAGAGCTACCATTCGATCCAACATTTGCACTCCTGGGTATTTACCCCAAAGATACAAATGTAGGGACCCGAAGCGGTACGTGCACCCCATTGTTTATAGCAGCAATGTCCACAATAGCCAAACTGTGGAAACAGCCAAGATGTCCATCGACAGATGAATGGATAAAGAAGAGGTGGTATATATATACACAATGGACTATTACGCAGCCATCAAAAGGAATGAGATGTTGCCATGGACAACGACGTGGATGGAACTGGAGGGTCCGACAATTAGTGAAATAAGTCAATCAGAGAAAGACATGTATCATATGACCCCACTGATATGAGGGATTCTTAATCTCAGGAACAGAGTGAGGCTTGCTGGAGTGGTCGGGGGTGGGAGGGATGGGGTGGCTGGGTGATAGACATTGGGGAGGGTATGAGCTACGGTGAGCGCTGTGAATTGTGTAAGACTGTTGAATCACAGATCTGTACTTCTGAAACAACGCAACATATTTTAAGAATAAAGGAAAAGAAGGAGACAGCAGGAGTGGAAGAATGAAGGGGAGTTAGTGAGAGGATGAGACGGACCAGGAGATATGATGGGTTCTGAAAAAAAATCTGAGGTTTCTAGAGGGGAGGTGGGTCGGGGGATTGGTTAGCCTGGTGGTGGGTATTAAAGAGGGCACATTCTCCATGGAGCACTGTGTGTTAGGAACAAACAATGAATCATGGGACACTACACCAAAACAAAGGATGTACTCCATGGTGATTAACAAAGCAATAAAAAACAAAGACTGTAATAAGAGATGAAGAAGGACACTATATCCTACTTAAAGGGTCTATCCAACAAGAAGATCTCACAATTGTAAATATCTATGCCCCGAACATGGGAGCATCCAATTATATAAGGCAATTAAGAAGAAAAGCAAAGAAACACATTGACCACCATACAATCATAGTGGGGGACTTTAACACCCCCCCTGACTGAAATGGCCAGATCATCTAAGCAAAAGATCAACAAGGAAATAAAGACTTTAAATGACACACTGGACCAAATGGACTTCACAGACATATTCAGAACGTTCCATCCCAATGCAACGGAATACACATTCTTCTCTAGTGCCCATGGAACATTCTCCAGAATGGATCACATCCTAGGTCACAAATCAGGTCTCAACCGGTACCCAAAGATTGGGATCATTCCCTGCACATTTTCAGACCACAATGTTTTGAAACTAGAACTCAATCACAAGAGGAGAGTCGGAAAGAACTCAAATACATGGAGGCTAAAGAGCATCCTACGAAAGAATGAATGGGTCAACCAGGAAATTAAAGAAGAATTTAAAAAGTTCATGGAAACCAATGAAAATGAAAACTCAACTGTCCAAAATCTTTGGGATACAGCCAAGGCAGTCCTGCGAGGAAAGTATATAGCAATACAAGCCTTTCTCAAGAAACAAGAAAGGTCTCAAATACACACCCAACCCTACACCTAAAGGAGCTGGAGAAAGAACGGCAAATAAAGCCTAAACCCAGCAGGAGAAGAGAAATCATGCAGTTCAGAGCAGAAATCAATGAAATAGAACCCAGAAGAACAGTAGAAGTGATCAACGGAACTAGGAGCTGGTTCTTTGAAAGAATTCACAAGATTGATACACCCCTGTCCAGGCTGATCAAAAAGAAAAGAGAAATGACCCAAATCAACAAAATCATGAATGAAAGAGGAGAGATCACAAACAACACCAAAGAAATACAAACAATTATAAGAACGTAATCTGAGCAACCCTAGGGCAGCAAATTCCATAACCTGGAAGAAATGGGTGCATTCTTGGAGATGTGTCAACTAACAAAACTGACCCAGGAAGAAATAGAAAACATGAACAGTCCTATAACCACGAAGGCAATTGAAGTAGTCATCAAAAACCTCCCAAGAAACCAAAGCCCAGGGCCAGATGGTTTCCCAGGGGAATTCTATCAGACATTTAAAGAAGAATTAATACCTATTCTCCTGAAACTGTTCCAAACAATAGAAATGGAAGGAAAACTTCCAAACTCATTTATGAGGCCACCATTACCTTGATTCCAAAACCAGACAAAGATCCCATCAAAAAGGAGAATTAGAGACCAATATCCTTGATGAACATCGATGCAAAATTTCTCACCAAAATACTAGCCAAGAGGACCCAACAGTACATGAAAAGGAGTATTCACCATGACCAAGTGGGATTTATCCCTGGGCTGCAAGGCTGGTTCAACATCCGCAAATCAGTCAACGTGATCAAATACATTAACAAAAGAAAGAACGAGAATCATATGATCCTCTCAATAGATGCAGAAAAAGCATTGGACAAAGTACAGCACCCTTTCTGGATCAAAACTCTTCAGAGTATAGGGACAGCGGGTACATACCTCAATATCATAAAAGCCATCTACGAAAACCCTACAGCGAATATCATTCTCAATGGGGAAAAGCTGAGATCTTTTCCCCTAAGGTCAGGAACGCGGCAGGGATAGCCATTCTCACCACTGCTATTCAACATAGTATTAGAAGTCCTAGCCACAGCAATCAGACAACAAAATGTAATCCAAGGCATCCAAATCGGCAGAGAGGAAGTCAAACTCTCACTCTTTGCAGATGATATGATACTTTATGTGGAAAACCCAAAAGACTCCACCCCAAAACTGCTAGAACTCACACAGCAATTCCGTCAAGTAGCAGGCTATAAAATCAATGCACAGGAATCAGTGGCATTCCTATACACCAACAACAAGACAGAAGAGAGACAAATCAAGGAGTCGATCCCATTCACAACTGCACCCAAAACCAGAAGAGACCTAGGAATATATTCATCCCAAGAGGCAAAGGATCTGTACTCAGAAAACTACAAAATACGCAGGAAAGAAATTGAAGAAGACACAAAGAAACGGAAAAACGTTCCATGCTCATGGATTGGGAGAACCAACATTGTGAAGAGGTCAATGCTACCTAGAGCAATCTACACATGCAATGCAATCCCCATCAAAATACCATCCACTTTTTTCCAGGAAATGGAACAAATACTCCTAAAATTTGAATGGAACCAGAAGAGACCCCGAATAGCCAGAGGAATATTGAGAAAGAAAAGCAAAGCTGGCGGCATCACAATTCTGGACTTCCAGCTCTATGACAAAGCTGTCATCATCAAGACAGTATGGTACTGGCACAAAAACAGACACATGGATCCATGGAACAGAATCGAGAGCCCAGAAATGGACCCTCAACTCTATGGTCAACTTATCTTTGACAGAGCAGGAAGGAATGTCCAATGGCAAAAAGAGAGTCTCTTCAACAACTGGTGTTGGGAGAATTGGACAGCCCCATGCAGAAGAATGACAGTGGACCATTTCCTGACACCACACACAAAAGTAGACTCCAAATGGTTGAAAGACCTCAATGTGAGACAGGAGTCCATCAAAATCCTAAAGGAGAACACAGGTAGCAAGCACTTCGACCTCAGCCGCAGCAACTTCTTCCTAGAAACATCACCAAAGGCACGGGAAGCCAGGGCAAAAATGAACTATTGGGATTTCATCAAGATAAAAAGCTTTGGCACAGCAAAAGAAACAGTCCACAAAACCAAAAGACAACCGACAGAATGGGAGAAATTATTTGCAAATGACCTATCAGATAAAGGGCTACTACCCAATATGTATAAAAACTTATCAAACTCAACACCCAAAGAACAAATAATCCAATCAAGAAATAGGCAGAAGACATGAACAGACATTTTTCCAAAGAAGACATCCAAATGGCCCACAGGCACATGAAAAAGTGCTCAACACGGGTTGGCATCAGAGAAATCCAAATGAAAATCTCAATGAGATACCACCTCACACCCGTCAGAATGGCTCAAATGAACAAGTCAGGGAACGACAGAGTTTGGCGGGGATGTGGAGATAGGGGAACCCGCCGACACTGGTGGTGGGAATGCAAGCTGCTGCAACCCCTCTGGAAAACAGTATGGAGGTTCCTCACACAGTTGAAATTAGAGCTACCATTCGATCCAACATTTGCACTCCTGGGTATTTACCCCAAAGATACAAATGTAGGGACCCGAAGCGGTACGTGCACCCCATTGTTTATAGCAGCAATGTCCACAATAGCCAAACTGTGGAAACAGCCAAGATGTCCATCGACAGATGAATGGATAAAGAAGAGGTGGTATATATATACACAATGGACTATTACGCAGCCATCAAAAGGAATGAGATGTTGCCATGGACAACGACGTGGATGGAACTGGAGGTTCCGACGATTAGTGAAATAAGTCAATCAGAGAAAGACATGTATCATATGACCCCACTGATATGAGGGATTCTTAATCTCAGGAACAGAGTGAGGCTTGCTGGAGTGGTCGGGGGTGGGAGGGATGGGGTGGCTGGGTGATAGACATTGGGGAGGGTATGAGGTACGGTGAGCGCTGTGAATTGTGTAAGACTGTTGAATCACAGATCTGTACTTCTGAAACAACGCAACATATTTTAAGAATAAAGGAAAAGAATGAGACAGCAGGAGTGGAAGAATGAAGGGGAGTTAGTGAGAGGATGAGACGGACCAGGAGAGATGATGGGTTCTGAAAAAAAATCTGAGGTTTCTAGAGGGGAGGTGGGTCGGGGGATTGGTTAGCCTGGTGGTGGGTATTAAAGAGGGCACATTCTCCATGGAGCACTGTGGGTTAGGAACAAACAATGAATCATGGGACACTACACCAAAACAAAGGATGTACTCCATGGTGATTAACAAAGCAATAAAAAACAAAGACTGTAATAAGAGATGAAGAAGGACACTATATCCTACTTAATGGGTCTATCCAACAAGAAGATCTCACAATTGTAAATATCTATGCCCCGAACATGGGAGCATCCAATTATATAAGGCAATTAAGAAGAAAAGCAAAGAAACACATTGACCACCATACAATCATAGTGGGGGACTTTAACACCCCCCCTGACTGAAATGGCCAGATCATCTAAGCAAAAGATCAACAAGGAAATAAAGACTTTAAATGACACACTGGACCAAATGGACTTCACAGACATATTCAGAACGTTCCATCCCAATGCAACGGAATACACATTCTTCTCTAGTGCCCATGGAACATTCTCCAGAATGGATCACATCCTAGGTCACAAATCAGGTCTCAACCGGTACCCAAAGATTGGGATCATTCCCTGCACATTTTCAGACCACAATGTTTTGAAACTAGAACTCAATCACAAGAGGAGAGTCGGAAAGAACTCAAATACATGGAGGCTAAAGAGCATCCTACGAAAGAATGAATGGGTCAACCAGGAAATTAAAGAAGAATTTAAAAAGTTCATGGAAACCAATGAAAATGAAAACTCAACTGTCCAAAATCTTTGGGATACAGCCAAGGCAGTCCTGCGAGGAAAGTATATAGCAATACAAGCCTTTCTCAAGAAACAAGAAAGGTCTCAAATACACACCCAACCCTACACCTAATGGAGCTGGAGAAAGAACGGCAAATAAAGCCTAAACCCAGCAGGAGAAGAGAAATCATGCAGTTCAGAGCAGAAATCAATGAAATAGAACCCAGAAGAACAGTAGAAGTGATCAACGGAACTAGGAGCTCGTACTTTGAAAGAATTCATAAGATTGAAACACCCCTGTCCAGGCTGATCAAAAAGAAAAGAGAAATGACCCAAATCAACAAAATCATGAATGAAAGAGGAGAGATCACAAACAACACCAAAGAAATACAAACAATTATAAGAACGTAATCTGAGCAACCCTAGGGCAGCAAATTCCATAACCTGGAAGAAATGGGTGCATTCCTAGAGATGTGTCAACTAACAAAACTGACCCAGGAAGAAATAGAAAACATGAACAGTCCTATAACCACGAAGGCAATTGAAGTAGTCATCAAAAACCTCCCAAGAAACCAAAGCCCAGGGCCAGATGGTTTCCCAGGGGAATTCTATCAGACATTTAAAGAAGAATTAATACCTATTCTCCTGAAACTGTTCCAAACAATAGAAATGGAAGGAAAACTTCCAAACTCATTTATGAGGCCACCATTACCTTGATTCCAAAACCAGACAAAGATCCCATCAAAAAGGAGAATTAGAGACCAATATCCTTGATGAACATCGATGCAAAAATTCTCACCAAAATACTAGCCAAGAGGACCCAACAGTACATGAAAAGGAGTATTCACCATGACCAAGTGGGATTTATCCCTGGGCTGCAAGGCTGGTTCAACATCCGCAAATCAGTCAACGTGATCAAATACATTAACAAAAGAAAGAACGAGAATCATATGATCCTCTCAATAGATGCAGAAAAAGCATTGGACAAAGTACAGCACCCTTTCTGGATCAAAACTCTTCAGAGTATAGGGACAGCGGGTACATACCTCAATATCATAAAAGCCATCTACGAAAACCCTACAGCGAATATCATTCTCAATGGGGAAAAGCTGAGATCTTTTCCCCTAAGGTCAGGAACGCGGCAGGGATAGCCAATCTCACCACTGCTATTCAACATAGTATTAGAAGTCCTAGCCACAGCAATCAGACAACAAAAAGTAATCCAAGGCATCCAAATCGGCAGAGAGGAAGTCAAACTCTCACTCTTTGCAGATGATATGATACTTTATGTGGAAAACCCAAAAGACTCCACCCCAAAACTGCTAGAACTCACACAGCAATTCCGTCAAGTAGCAGGCTATAAAATCAATGCACAGGAATCAGTGGCATTCCTATACAACAACAACAAGACAGAAGAGAGACAAATCAAGGAGTCGATCCCATTCACAACTGCACCCAAAACCAGAAGAGACCTAGGAATATATTGAACCCAAGAGGCAAGGGATCTGTACTCAGAAAACTACAAAATACGCAGGAAAGAAATTGAAGAAGACACAAAGAAACGGAAAAACGTTCCATGCTCATGGATTGGGAGAACCAACATTGTGAAGAGGTCAATGCTACCTAGAGCAATCTACACATGCAATGCAATCCCCATCAAAATAGCATCCACTTTTTTCCACGAAATGGAACAAATAATCCTAAAATTTGAATGGAACCTGTAGAGACCCCGAGTAGCCAGAGGAATATTGAGAAAGAAAAGCAAAGCTGGCGGCATCACAATTCTGGACTTCCAGCTCTATGACAAAGCTGTCATCATCAAGACAGTATGGTACTGGCACAAAAACAGACACATGGATCCATGGAACAGAATCGAGAGCCCAGAAATGGACCCTCAACTCTATGGTCAACTTATCTTTGACAGAGCAGGAAGGAATGTCCAATGGCAAAAAGAGAGTCTCTTCAACAACTGGTGTTGGGAGAATTGGACAGCCCCATGCAGAAGAATGACACTGGACCATTTCCTGACACCACACACAGAAGTAGACGCCAAATGGTTGAAAGACCTCAATGTGAGACAGGAGTCCATCAAAATCCTAAAGGAGAACACAGGTAGCAAGCTCTTCGACCTCAGCCGCAGCAACTTCTTCCTAGAAACATCACCAAAGGCACGGGAAGCCAGGGCAAAAATGAACTATTGGGATTTCATCAAGATAAAAAGCTTTGGCACAGCAAAAGAAAAAGTCCACAAAACCAAAAGACAACCGACAGAATGGGAGAAATTATTTGCAAATGACATATCAGATAAAGGGCTACTATCCAATATGTATAAAAACTTATCAAACTCAACACCCAAAGAACAAATAATCCAATCAAGAAATAGGCAGAAGACATGAACAGACATTTTTCCAAAGAAGACATCCAAATGGCCCACAGGCACATGAAAAAGTGCTCAACACGGCTCGGCATCAGGGAAATCCAAATCCAAACCTCAATGAGATACCACCTCACACCCGTCAGAATGGCTCAAATGAACAAGTCAGGGAACGACAGAGGTTGGCGGGGATGTGGAGAAAGGGGAACCCTCCTACACTGGTGGTGGGAATGCAAGCTGGTGCAACCCCTCTGGAAAAGTGTATGGAGGTTCCTCAAACAGTTATAATTAGAGCTACCATTCGATCCAGCAATTGCACTCCTGGGTATTTACCCCAAAGATACAAATGTAGGGACCTGAAGCGGTAGGTGCACCTCATTGTTTATAGCAGCAATGTCCACAATAGCCAAACTGTGGAAACAGCCAAGATGTCCATCGACAGATGAATGGATAAAGAAGAGGTGGTATATATATACACAATGGACTATTACGCAGCCATCAAAAGGAATGAGATGCTGCAATGGACAACGACGTGGATGGAACTGGAGGGTCCGACGATTAGTGAAATAAGTCAATCAGAGAAAGACATGTATCATATGACCCCACTGATATGAGGGATTCTTAATCTCAGGAACAGAGTGAGGCTTGCTGGAGTGGTCGGGGGTGGGAGGGATGGGGTGGCTGGGTGATAGACATTGGGGAGGGTATGAGCTACGGTGAGCGCTGTGAATTGTGTAAGACTGTTGAATCACAGATCTGTACTTCTGAAACAACGCAACATATTTTAAGAATAAAGGAAAAGAAGGAGACAGCAGGAGTGGAAGAATGAAGGGGAGTTAGTGAGAGAATGAGACGGACCAGGAGAGATGATGGGTTCTGAAAAAAATCTGAGGTTTCTAGAGGGGAGGTGGGTCGGGGGATTGGTTAGCGTGGTGGTGGGTATTAAAGAGGGCACATTCTCCATGGATCACTGTGTGTTAGGAACAAACAATGAATCATGGGACACTACACCAAAACAAATGATGTACTCCATGGTGATTAACAAAGCAATAAAAAACAAAGACTGTAATAAGAGATGAAGAAGGACACTATATCCTACTTAGTGGGTCTATCCAACAAGAAGATCTCACAATTGTAAATATCTATGCCCCGAACATGGGAGCATCCAATTATATAAGGCAATTAAGAAGAAAAGCAAAGAAACTCATTGACCACCATACAATCATAGTGGGGGACTTTAACACCCCTCTGACTGAAATGGCCAGATCATCTAAGCAAAAGATCAACAAGGAAATAAAGACTTTAAATGACACACTGGACCAAATGGACTTCACAGACATATTCAGAACGTTCCATCCCAATGCAACGGAATACACATTCTTCTCTAGTGCCCATGGAACATTCTCCAGAATGGATCACATCCTAGGTCACAAATCAGGTCTCAACCGGTACCCAAAGATTGGGATCATTCCCTGCACATTTTCAGACCACAATGTTTTGAAACTAGAACTCAATCACAAGAGGAGAGTCGGAAAGAACTCAAATTCATGGAGGCTAAAGAGCATCCTATGAAAGAATGAATGGGTCAACCAGGAAATTAAAGAAGAATTTAAAAAGTTCATGGAAACCAATGAAAATGAAAACTCAACTGTCCAAAATCTTTGGGATACAGCCAAGGCAGTCCTGCGAGGAAAGTATATAGCAATACAAGCCTTTCTCAAGAAACAAGAAAGGTCTCAAATACACACCCAACCCTACACCTAAAGGAGCTGGAGAAAGAACGGCAAATAAAGCCTAAACCCAGCAGGAGAAGAGAAATCATGCAGTTCAGGGCAGAAATCAATGAAATAGAACCCAGAAGAACAGTAGAAGTGATCAACGGAACTAGGAGCTGGTTCTTTGAAAGAATTCACAAGATTGATACACCCCTGTCCAGGCTGATCAAAAAGAAAAGAGAAATGACCCAAATCAACAAAATCATGAATGAAAGAGGAGAGATCACAAACAACACCAAAGAAATACAAACAATTATAAGAACGTAATCTGAGCAACCCTAGGGCAGCAAATTCCATAACCTGGAAGAAATGGGTGCATTCCTAGAGATGTGTCAACTAACAAAACTGACCCAGGAAGAAATAGAAAACATGAACAGTCCTATAACCACGAAGGCAATTGAAGTAGTCATCAAAAACCTCCCAAGAAACCAAAGCCCAGGGCCAGATGGTTTCCCAGGGGAATTCTATCAGACATTTAAAGAAGAATTAATACCTATTCTCCTGAAACTGTTCCAAACAATAGAAATGGAAGGAAAACTTCCAAACTCATTTATGAGGCCACCATTACCTTGATTCCAAAACCAGACAAAGATCCCATCAAAAAGGAGAATTAGAGACCAATATCCTTGATGAACATCGATGCAAAATTTCTCACCAAAATACTAGCCAAGAGGACCCAACAGTACATGAAAAGGAGTCTTCACCATGACCAAGTGGGATTTATCCCTGGGCTGCAAGGCTGGTTCAACATCCGCAAATCAGTCAACGTGATCAAATACATTAACAAAAGAAAGAACGAGAATCATATGATCCTCCCAAGAGATGCAGAAAAAGCATTGGACAAAGTACAGCAACCTTTCTGGATCAAAACTCTTCAGAGTATAGGGACAGCGGGTACATACCTCAATATCATAAAAGCCATCTACGAAAACGCTACAGCGAATATCATTCTCAATGGGGAAAAGCTGAGATCTTTTCCCCTAAAGTCAGCAACGCGGCAGGGATAGCCACTCTCACCACTGCTATTCAACATAGTATTAGAAGTCCTAGCCACAGCAATCAGACAACAAAAAGTAATCCAAGGCATCCAAATCGGCAGAGAGGAAGTCAAACTCTCACTCTTGGCAGATGATATGATACTTTATGTGGAAAACCCAAAAGACTCCACCCCAAAACTGCTAGAACTCACACAGCAATTCCGTCAAGTAGCAGGCTATAAAATCAATGCACAGGAATCAGTGGCATTCCTATACACCAACAACAAGACAGAAGAGAGACAAATCAAGGAGTCGATCCCATTCACAACTGCACCCAAAACCAGAAGAGACCTAGGAATATATTCATCCCAAGAGGCAAAGGATCTGTACTCAGAAAACTACAAAATACGCAGGAAAGAAATTGAAGAAGACACAAAGAAACGGAAAAACGTTCCATGCTCATGGATTGGGAGAACCAACATTGTGAAGAGGTCAATGCTACCTAGAGCAATCTACACATGCAATGCAATCCCCATCAAAATACCATCCACTTTTTTCCACGAAATGGAATAAATAATCCTAAAATTTGAATGGAACCTGAAGAGACCCCGAGTAGCCAGAGGAATATTGAGAAAGAAAAGCAAAGCTGGCGGCATCACAATTCTGGACTTCCAGCTCTATGACAAAGCTGTCATCATCAAGACAGTATGGTACTTGCACAAAAACAGACACATGGATCCATGGAACAGAATCGAGAGCCCAGAAATGGACCCTCAACTCTATGGTCAACTTATCTTTGACAGAGCAGGAAGGAATGTCCAATGGCAAAAAGAGAGTCTCTTCAACAACTGGTGTTGGGAGAATTGGACAGCCCCATGCAGAAGAATGACACTGGACCATTTCCTGACACCACACACAGAAGTAGACGCCAAATGGTTGAAAGACCTCAATGTGAGACAGGAGTCCATCAAAATCCTAAAGGAGAACACAGGTAGCAAGCTCTTCGACCTCAGCCGCAGCAACTTCTTCCTAGAAACATCACCAAAGGCACGGGAAGCCAGGGCAAAAATGAACTATTGGGATTTCATCAAGATAAAAAGCTTTGGCACAGCAAAAGAAACAGTCCACAAAACCAAAAGACAACCGACAGAATGGGAGAAATTATTTGCAAATGACATATCAGATAAAGGGCTACTATCCAATATGTATAAAAACTTATCAAACTCAACACCCAAAGAACAAATAATCCAATCAAGAAATAGGCAGAAGACATGAACAGACATTTTTCCAAAGAAGACATCCAAATGGCCCACAGGCACATGAAAAAGTGCTCAACACGGCTCGGCATCAGGGAAATCCAAATCCAAACCTCAATGAGATACCACCTCACACCCGTCAGAATGGCTCAAATGAACAAGTCAGGGAACGACAGAGGTTGGCGGGGATGTGGAGAAAGGGGAACCCTCCTACACTGGTGGTGGGAATGCAAGCTGCTGCAACCCCTCTGGAAAAGTGTATGGAGGTTCCTCAAACAGTTATAATTAGAGCTACCATTCGATCCAGCAATTGCACTCCTGGGTATTTACCCCAAAGATACAAATGTAGGGACCCGAAGCGGTACGTGCACCCCATTGTTTATAGCAGCAATATCCACAATAGCGAAACGGTGGAAAGAGCCAAGATGTCCATCGACAGATGAATGGATAAAGAAGAGGTGGTATATATATACACAATGGACTATTACGCAGCCATCAAAAGGAATGAGGTGTTGCCATGGACAACGACGTGGATGGAACTGGAGGGTCCGACAATTAGTGAAATAAGTCAATCAGAGAAAGACATGTATCATATGACCTCACTGATATGAGGGATTCTTAATCTCAGGAACAGAGTGAGGCTTGCTGGAGTGGTCGGGGGGGGGGATGGGGTGGCTGGGTGATAGACTTTGGGGAGGGTATGAGCTACGGTGAGCGCTGTGAATTGTGTAAGACTGTTGAATCACAGATCTGTACTTCTGAAACAAATAACGCAACATATTTTAAGAATAAAGGAAAACAAGGAGACAGCAGGAGAGGAAGAATGAAGGGGAGTTAGTGAGAGGGGGAGACGGACCAGGAGAGATGATGGATTCTGAAAAAAAATCCGAGGTTTCTAGAGGGGAGGTGGGTCGGTGGATTGGTTTGACTGGTGATGGTTATTAAAGAGGGCACATTCTGCATGGAGCACTGTGTGTTAGGAACAAACAATGAATCATGGGACAGTACACCAAAACAAATGATGTAGTACATGGTGATTAACAAAGCAATAAAAAACAAAGACTGTAATAAGAGATGAAGAAGGACACTATATCCTACTTAATGGGTCTATCCAACAAGAAGATCTCACAATTGTAAATATCTATGCCCCGAACATGGGAGCATCCAATTATATAAGGCAATTAAGAAGAAATGCAAAGAAACACATTGACCACCATACAATCATAGTGGGGGACTTTAACACCCCCCTGACTGAAATGGCCAGATCATCTAAGCAAAAGATCAACAAGGAAATAAAGACTTTAAATGACACACTGGACCAAATGGACTTCACAGACATATTCAGAACGTTCCATCCCAATGCAACGGAATACACATTCTTCTCTAGTGCCCATGGAACATTCTCCAGAATGGATCACATCCTAGGTCACAAATCAGGTCTCAACCGGTACCCAAAGATTGGGATCATTCCCTGCACATTTTCAGACCACAATGTTTTGAAACTAGAACTCAATCACAAGAGGAGAGTCGGAAAGAACTCAAATACATGGAGGCTAAAGAGCATCCTACGAAAGAATGAATGGGTCAACCAGGAAATTAAAGAAGAATTTAAAAAGTTCATGGAAACCAATGAAAATGAAAACTCAACTGTCCAAAATCTTTGGGATACAGCCAAGGCAGTCCTGCGAGGAAAGTATATAGCAATACAAGCCTTTCTCAAGAAACAAGAAAGGTCTCAAATACACACCCAACCCTACACCTAAAGGAGCTGGAGAAAGAACGGCAAATAAAGCCTAAACCCAGCAGGAGAAGAGAAATCATGCAGTTCAGAGCAGAAATCAATGAAATAGAACCCAGAAGAACAGTAGAAGTGATCAACGGAACTAGGAGCTGGTACTTTGAAAGAATTCACAAGATTGATACACCCCTGTCCAGGCTGATCAAAAAGAAAAGAGAAATGACCCAAATCAACAAAATCATGAATGAAAGAGGAGAGATCACAAACAACACCAAAGAAATACAAACAATTATAAGAACGTAATCTGAGCAACCCTAGGGCAGCAAATTCCATAACCTGGAAGAAATGGGTGCATTCCTAGAGATGTGTCAACTAACAAAACTGACCCAGGAAGAAATAGAAAACATGAACAGTCCTATAACCACGAAGGCAATTGAAGTAGTCATCAAAAACCTCCCAAGAAACCAAAGCCCAGGGCCAGATGGTTTCCCAGGGGAATTCTATCAGACATTTAAAGAAGAATTAATACCTATTCTCCTGAAACTGTTCCAAACAATAGAAATGGAAGGAAAACTTCCAAACTCATTTATGAGGCCACCATTACCTTGATTCCAAAACCAGACAAAGATCCCATCAAAAAGGAGAATTAGAGACCAATATCCTTGATGAACATCGATGCAAAAATTCTCACCAAAATACTAGCCAAGAGGACCCAACAGTACATGAAAAGGAGTATTCACCATGACCAAGTGGGATTTATCCCTGGGCTGCAAGGCTGGTTCAACATCCGCAAATCAGTCAACGTGATCAAATACATTAACAAAAGAAAGAACGAGAATCATATGATCCTCTCAATAGATGCAGAAAAAGCACTGGACAAAGTACAGCACCCTTTCTGGATCAAAACTCTTCAGAGTATAGGGACAGCGGGTACATACCTCAATATCATAAAAGCCATCTACGAAAACCCTACAGCGAATATCATTCTCAATGGGGAAAAGCTGAGATCTTTTCCCCTAAGGTCAGGAACGCGGCAGGGATAGCCATTCTCACCACTGCTATTCAACATAGTATTAGAAGTCCTAGCCACAGCAATCAGACAACAAAATGTAATCCAAGGCATCCAAATCGGCAGAGAGGAAGTCAAACTCTCACTCTTTGCAGATGATATGATACTTTATGTGGAAAACCCAAAAGACTCCACCCCAAAACTGCTAGAACTCACACAGCAATTCCGTCAAGTAGCAGGCTATAAAATCAATGCACAGGAATCAGTGGCATTCCTATACACCAACAACAAGACAGAAGAGAGACAAATCAAGGAGTCGATCCCATTCACAACTGCACCCAAAACCAGAAGAGACCTAGGAATATATTCATCCCAAGAGGCAAAGGATCTGTACTCAGAAAACTACAAAATACGCAGGAAAGAAATTGAAGAAGACACAAAGAAACGGAAAAACGTTCCATGCTCATGGATTGGGAGAACCAACATTGTGAAGAGGTCAATGCTACCTAGAGCAATCTACACATGCAATGCAATCCCCATCAAAATACCATCCACTTTTTTCCAGGAAATGGAACAAATACTCCTAAAATTTGAATGGAACCAGAAGAGACCCCGAATAGCCAGAGGAATATTGAGAAAGAAAAGCAAAGCTGGCGGCATCACAATTCTGGACTTCCAGCTCTATGACAAAGCTCTCATCAACAAGACAGTATGGTACTGGCACAAAAACAGACACATGGATCCATGGAACAGAATCGAGAGCCCAGAAATGGACCCTCAACTCTATGGTCAACTTATCTTTGACAGAGCAGGAAGGAATGTCCAATGGCAAAAAGAGAGTCTCTTCAACAACTGGTGTTGGGAGAATTGGACAGCCCCATGCAGAAGAATGACAGTGGACCATTTCCTGACACCACACACAAAAGTAGACTCCAAATGGTTGAAAGAGCTCAATGTGAGACAGGAGTCCATCAAAATCCTAAAGGAGAACACAGGTAGCAAGCACTTCGACCTCAGCCGCAGCAACTTCTTCCTAGAAACATCACCAAAGGCACGGGAAGCCAGGGCAAAAATGAACTATTGGGATTTCATCAAGATAAAAAGCTTTGGCACAGCAAAAGAAACAGTCCACAAAACCAAAAGACAACCGACAGAATGGGAGAAATTATTTGCAAATGACCTATCAGATAAAGGGCTACTACCCAATATGTATAAAAACTTATCAAACTCAACACCCAAAGAACAAATAATCCAATCAAGAAATAGGCAGAAGACATGAACAGACATTTTTCCAAAGAAGACATCCAAATGGCCCACAGGCACATGAAAAAGTGCTCAACACGGCTTGGCATCAGAGAAATCCAAATGAAAACCTCAATGAGATACCACCTCACACCCGTCAGAATGGCTCAAATGAACAAGTCAGGGAACGACAGAGTTTGGCGGGGATGTGGAGATAGGGGAACCCGCCGACACTGGTGGTGGGAATGCAAGCTGCTGCAACCCCTCTGGAAAACAGTATGGAGGTTCCTCACACAGTTGAAATTAGAGCTACCATTCGATCCAACATTTGCACTCCTGGGTATTTACCCCAAAGATACAAATGTAGGGACCCGAAGCGGTACGTGCACCCCATTGTTTATAGCAGCAATGTCCACAATAGCCAAACTGTGGAAACAGCCAAGATGTCCATCGACAGATGAATGGATAAAGAAGAGGTGGTATATATATACACAATGGACTATTACGCAGCCATCAAAAGGAATGAGATGTTGCCATGGACAACGACGTGGATGGAACTGGAGGGTCCGACAATTAGTGAAATAAGTCAATCAGAGAAAGACATGTATCATATGACCCCACTGATATGAGGGATTCTTAATCTCAGGAACAGAGTGAGGCTTGCTGGAGTGGTCGGGGGTGGGAGGGATGGGGTGGCTGGGTGATAGACATTGGGAAGGGTATGAGCTACGGTGAGCGCTGTGAATTTTGTAAGACTGTTGAATCACAGATCTGTACTTCTGAAACAACGCAACATATTTTAAGAATAAAGGAAAAGAAGGAGACAGCAGGAGTGGAAGAATGAAGGGGAGTTAGTGAGAGGATGAGACGGACCAGGAGATATGATGGGTTCTGAAAAAAAATCTGAGGTTTCTAGAGGGGAGGTGGGTCGGGGGATTGGTTAGCCTGGTGGTGGGTATTAAAGAGGGCACATTCTCCATGGAGCACTGTGTGTTAGGAACAAACAATGAATCATGGGACACTACACCAAAACAAATGATGTACTCCATGGTGATTAACAAAGCAATAAAAAACAAAGACTGTAATAAGAGATGAAGAAGGACACTATATCCTACTTAAAGGGTCTATCCAACAAGAAGATCTCACAATTGTAAATATCTATGCCCCGAACATGGGAGCATCCAATTATATAAGGCAATTAAGAAGAAAAGCAAAGAAACACATTGACCACCATACAATCATAGTGGGGGACTTTAACACCCCCCCTGACTGAAATGGCCAGATCATCTAAGCAAAAGATCAACAAGGAAATAAAGACTTTAAATGACACACTGGACCAAATGGACTTCACAGACATATTCAGAACGTTCCATCCCAATGCAACGGAATACACATTCTTCTCTAGTGCCCATGGAACATTCTCCAGAATGGATCACATCCTAGGTCACAAATCAGGTCTCAACCGGTACCCAAAGATTGGGATCATTCCCTGCACATTTTCAGACCACAATGTTTTGAACCTAGAACTCAATCACAAGAGGAGAGTCGGAAAGAACTCAAATACATGGAGGCTAAAGAGCATCCTACGAAAGAATGAATGGGTCAACCAGGAAATTAAAGAAGAATTTAAAAAGTTCATGGAAACCAATGAAAATGAAAACTCAACTGTCCAAAATCTTTGGGATACAGCCAAGGCAGTCCTGCGAGGAAAGTATATAGCAATACAAGCCTTTCTCAAGAAACAAGAAAGGTCTCAAATACACACCCAACCCTACACCTAAAGGAGCTGGAGAAAGAACGGCAAATAAAGCCTAAACCCAGCAGGAGAAGAGAAATCATGCAGTTCAGAGCAGAAATCAATGAAATAGAACCCAGAAGAACAGTAGAAGTGATCAACGGAACTAGGAGCTGGTACTTTGAAAGAATTCACAAGATTGATACACCCCTGTCCAGGCTGATCAAAAAGAAAAGAGAAATGACCCAAATCAACAAAATCATGAATGAAAGAGGAGAGATCACAAACAACACCAAAGAAATACAAACAATTATAAGAACGTAATCTGAGCAACCCTAGGGCAGCAAATTCCATAACCTGGAAGAAATGGGTGCATTCCTAGAGATGTGTCAACTAACAAAACTGACCCAGGAAGAAATAGAAAACATGAACAGTCCTATAACCACGAAGGCAATTGAAGTAGTCATCAAAAACCTCCCAAGAAACCAAAGCCCAGGGCCAGATGGTTTCCCAGGGGAATTCTATCAGACATTTAAAGAAGAATTAATACCTATTCTCCTGAAACTGTTCCAAACAATAGAAATGGAAGGAAAACTTCCAAACTCATTTATGAGGCCACCATTACCTTGATTCCAAAACCAGACAAAGATCCCATCAAAAAGGAGAATTAGAGACCAATATCCTTGATGAACATCGATGCAAAAATTCTCACCAAAATACTAGCCAAGAGCACCCAACAGTACATGAAAAGGAGTATTCACCATGACCAAGTGGGATTTATCCCTGGGCTGCAAGGCTGGTTCAACATCCGCAAATCAGTCAACGTGATCAAATACATTAACAAAAGAAAGAACGAGAATCATATGATCCTCTCAATAGATGCAGAAAAAGCATTGGACAAAGTACAGCACCCTTTCTGGATCAAAACTCTTCAGAGTATAGGGACAGCGGGTACATACCTCAATATCATAAAAGCCATCTACGAAAACGCTACAGCGAATATCATTCTCAATGGGGAAAAGCTGAGATCTTTTCCCCTAAAGTCAGCAACGCGGCAGGGATAGCCACTCTCACCACTGCTATTCAACATAGTATTAGAAGTCCTAGCCACAGCAATCAGACAACAAAAAGTAATCCAAGGCATCCAAATCGGCAGAGAGGAAGTCAAACTCTCACTCTTGGCAGATGATATGATACTTTATGTGGAAAACCCAAAAGACTCCACCCCAAAACTGCTAGAACTCACACAGCAATTCCGTCATGTAGCAGGCTATAAAATCAATGCACAGGAATCAGTGGCATTCCTATACAACAACAACAAGACAGAAGAGAGACAAATCAAGGAGTCGATCCCATTCACAACTGCACCCAAAACCAGAAGAGACCTAGGAATATATTGAACCCAAGAAGCAAGGGATCTGTACTCAGAAAACTACAAAATACGCAGGAAAGAAATTGAAGAAGACACAAAGAAACGGAAAAACGTTCCATGCTCATGGATTGGGAGAACCAACATTGTGAAGAGGTCAATGCTACCTAGAGCAATCTACACATGCAATGCAATCCCCATCAAAATAGCATCCACTTTTTTCCACGAAATGGAACAAATAATCCTAAAATTTGAATGGAACCTGAAGAGACCCCGAGTAGCCAGAGGAATATTGAGAAAGAAAAGCAAAGCTGGCGGCATCACAATTCTTGACTTCCAGCTCTATGACAAAGCTGTCATCATCAAGACAGTATGGTACTGGCACAAAAACAGACACATGGATCCATGGAACAGAATCGAGAGCCCAGAAATGGACCCCCAACTCTATGGTCAACTTATCTTTGACAGAGCAGGAAGGAATGTCCAATGGCAAAAAGAGAGTCTCTTCAACAATTGGTGTTGGGAGAATTGGACAGCCCCATGCAGAAGAATGACACTGGACCATTTCCTGACACCACACACAGAAGTAGACGCCAAATGGTTGAAAGACCTCAATGTGAGACAGGAGTCCATCAAAATCCTAAAGGAGAACACAGGTAGCAAGCTCTTCGACCTCAGCCGCAGCAACTTCTTCCTAGAAACATCACCAAAGGCACGGGAAGCCAGGGCAAAAATGAACTATTGGGATTTCATCAAGATAAAAAGCTTTGGCACAGCAAAAGAAACAGTCCACAAAACCAAAAGACAACCGACAGAATGGGAGAAATTATTAGCAAATGACCTATCAGATAAAGGGCTACTATCCAATATGTATAAAAACTTATCAAACTCAACACCCAAAGAACAAATAATCCAATCAAGAAATAGGCAGAAGACATGAACAGACATTTTTCCAAAGAAGACATCCAAATGGCCCACAGGCACATGAAAAAGTGCTCAACACGGCTCGGCATCAGGGAAATCCAAATCAAAACCTCAATGAGATACCACCTCACACCCGTCAGAATGGCTCAAATGAACAAGTCAGGGAACGACAGAGGTTGGCGGGGATGTGGAGAAAGGGGAACCCTCCTACACTGGTGGTGGGAATGCAAGCTGGTGCAACCCCTCTGGAAAAGTGTATGGAGGTTCCTCAAACAGTTATAATTAGAGCTACCATTCGATCCAGCAATTGCACTCCTGGGTATTTACACCAAAGATACAAATGTAGGGACCCGAAGCGGTACGTGCACCCCATTGTTTATAGCAGCAATATCCACAATAGCCAAACGGTGGAAAGAGCCAAGATGTCCATCGACAGATGAATGGATAAAGAAGAGGTGGTATATATATACACAATGGACTATTACGCAGCCATCAAAAGGAATGAGGTGTTGCCATGGACAACGACGTGGATGGAACTGGAGGGTCCGACGATTAGTGAAATGAGTCAATCAGAGAAAGACATGTATCATATGACCTCACTGATATGAGGGATTCTTAATCTCAGGAACAGAGTGAGGCTTGCTGGAGTGGTCGGGGGGGGGATGGGGTGGCTGGGTGATAGACTTTGGGGAGGGTATGAGCTACGGTGAGCGCTGTGAATTGTGTAAGACTGTTGAATCACAGATCTGTACTTCTGAAACAAATAACGCAACATATTTTAAGAATAAAGGAAAACAAGGAGACAGCAGGAGAGGAAGAATGAAGGGGAGTTAGTGAGAGGGGGAGACGGACCAGGAGAGATGATGGATTCTGAAAAAAAATCCGAGGTTTCTAGAGGGGAGGTGCGTCGGTGGATTGGTTTGACTGGTGATGGTTATTAAAGAGGGCACATTCTGCATGGAGCACTGTGTGTTAGGAACAAACAATGAATCATGGGACAGTACACCAAAACAAATGATGTACTCCATGGTGATTAACAAAGCAATAAAAAAGAAAGACTGTAATAAGAGATGAAGAAGGACACTATATCCTACTTAAAGGGTCTATCCAACAAGAAGATCTCACAATTGTAAATATCTATGCCCCGAACATGGGAGCATCCAATTATATAAGGCAATTAAGAAGAAAAGCAAAGAAACACATTGACCACCATACAATCATAGTGGGGGACTTTAACACCCCCCTGACTGAAATGGCCAGATCATCTAAGCAAAAGATCAACAAGGAAAGAAAGACTTTAAATGACACACTGGACCAAATGGACTTCACAGACATATTCAGAACGTTCCATCCCAATGCAACGGAATACACATTCTTCTCTAGTGCCCATGGAACATTCTCCAGAATGGATCACATCCTAGGTCACAAATCAGGTCTCAACCGGTACCCAAAGATTGGGATCATTCCCTGCACATTTTCAGACCACAATGCTTTGAAACTAGAACTCAATCACAAGAGGAAAGTGGGAAAGAACTCAAATACATGGAGGCTAAAGAGCATCCTACGAAAGAATGAATGGGTCAACCAGGAAATTAAAGAAGAATTTAAAAAGTTCATGGAAACCAATGAAAATGAAAACTCAACTGTCCAAAATCTTTGGGATACAGCCAAGGCAGTCCTGCGAGGAAAGTATATAGCAATACAAGCCTTTCTCAAGAAACAAGAAAGGTCTCAAATACACACCCAACCCTACACCTAAAGGAGCTGGAGAAAGAACGGCAAATAAAGCCTAAACCCAGCAGGAGAAGAGAAATCATGCAGTTCAGAGCAGAAATCATTGAAATAGAACCCAGAAGAACAGTAGAAGTGATCAACGGAACTAGGAGCTGGTACTTTGAAAGAATTCACAAGATTGATACACCCCTGTCCAGGCTGATCAAAAAGAAAAGAGAAATGACCCAAATCAACAAAATCATGAATGAAAGAGGAGAGATCACAAACAACACCAAAGAAATACAAACAATTATAAGAACGTAATCTGAGCAACCCTAGGGCAGCAAATTCCATAACCTGGAAGAAATGGGTGCATTCCTAGAGATGTGTCAACTAACAAAACTGACCCAGGAAGAAATAGAAAACATGAACAGTCCTATAACCACGAAGGCAATTGAAGTAGTCATCAAAAACCTCCCAAGAAACCAAAGCCCAGGGCCAGATGGTTTCCCAGGGGAATTCTATCAGACATTTAAAGAAGAATTAATACCTATTCTCCTGAAACTGTTCCAAACAATAGAAATGGAAGGAAAACTTCCAAACTCATTTATGAGGCCACCATTACCTTGATTCCAAAACCAGACAAAGATCCCATCAAAAAGGAGAATTAGAGACCAATATCCTTGATGAACATCGATGCAAAAATTCTCACCAAAACTCTAGCCAAGAGGACACAACAGTACATGAAAAGGAGTCTTCACCATGACCAAGTGGGATTTATCCCTGGGCTGCAAGGCTGGTTCAACATCCGCAAATCAGTCAACGTGATCAAATACATTAACAAAAGAAAGAACGAGAATCATATGATCCTCTCAATAGATGCAGAAAAAGCATTGGACAAAGTACAGCACCCTTTCTGGATCAAAACTCTTCAGAGTATAGGGACAGCGGGTACATACCTCAATATCATAAAAGCCATCTACGAAAACCCTACAGCGAATATCATTCTCAATGGGGAAAAGCTGAGATCTTTTCCCCTAAGGTCAGGAACGCGGCAGGGATAGCCAATCTCACCACTGCTATTCAACATAGTATTAGAAGTCCTAGCCACAGCAATCAGACAACAAAAAGTAATCCAAGGCATCCAAATCGGCAGAGAGGAAGTCAAACTCTCACTCTTGGCAGATGATATGATACTTTATGTGGAAAACCCAAAAGACTCCACCCCAAAACTGCTAGAACTCACACAGCAATTCCGTCAAGTAGCAGGCTATAAAATCAATGCACAGGAATCAGTGGCATTCCTATACACCAACAACAAGACAGAAGAGAGACAAATCAAGGAGTCGATCCCATTCACAACTGCACCCAAAACCAGAAGAGACCTAGGAATATATTCATCCCAAGAGGCAAAGGATCTGTACTCAGAAAACTACAAAATACGCAGGAAAGAAATTGAAGAAGACACAAAGAAACGGAAAAACTTTCCATGCTCATGGATTGGGAGAACCAACATTGTGAAGAGGTCAATGCTACCTAGAGCAATCTACACATGCAATGCAATCCCCATCAAAATACCATCCACTTTTTTCCAGGAAATGGAACAAATACTCCTAAAATTTGAATGGAACCAGAAGAGACCCCGACTAGCCAGAGGAATATTGAGAAAGAAAAGCAAAGCTGGCGGCATCACAATTCTGGACTTCCAGCTCTATGACAAAGCTGTCATCATCAAGACAGTATGGTACTGGCACAAAAACAGACACATGGATCCATGGAACAGAATCGAGAGCCCAGAAATGGACCCTCAACTCTATGGTCAACTTATCTTTGACAGAGCAGGAAGGAATGTCCAATGGCAAAAAGAGAGTCTCTTCAACAACTGGTGTTGGGAGAATTGGACAGCCCCATGCAGAAGAATGACAGTGGACCATTTCCTGACACCACACACAAAAGTAGACTCCAAATGGTTGAAAGACCTCAATGTGAGACAGGAGTCCATCAAAATCCTAAAGGAGAACACAGGTAGCAAGCACTTCGACCTCAGCCGCAGCAACTTCTTCCTAGAAACATCACCAAAGGCACGGGAAGCCAGGGCAAAAATGAACTATTGGGATTTCATCAAGATAAAAAGCTTTGGCACAGCAAAAGAAACAGTCCACAAAACCAAAAGACAACCGACAGAATGGGAGAAATTATTTGCAAATGACCTATCAGATAAAGGGCTACTACCCAATATGTATAAAAACTTATCAAACTCAACACCCAAAGAACAAATAATCCAATCAAGAAATAGGCAGAAGACATGAACAGACATTTTTCCAAAGAAGACATCCAAATGGCCCACAGGCACATGAAAAAGTGCTCAACACGGCTTGGCATCAGAGAAATCCAAATGAAAACCTCAATGAGATACCACCTCACACCCGTCAGAATGGCTCAAATGAACAAGTCAGGGAACGACAGAATTTGGCGGGGATGTGGAGATAGGGGAACCCGCCGACACTGGTGGTGGGAATGCAAGCTGCTGCAACCCCTCTGGAAAACAGTATGGAGGTTCCTCACACAGTTGAAATTAGAGCTACCATTCGATCCAACATTTGCACTCCTGGGTATTTACCCCAAAGATACAAATGTAGGGACCCGAAGCGGTACGTGCACCCCATTGTTTATAGCAGCAATGTCCACAATAGCCAAACTGTGGAAACAGCCAAGATGTCCATCGACAGATGAATGGATAAAGAAGAGGTGGTATATATATACACAATGGACTATTACGCAACCATCAAAAGGAATGAGATGTTGCCATGGACAACGACGTGGATGGAACTGGAGGGTCCGACGATTAGTGAAATAAGTCAATCAGAGAAAGACATGTATCATATGACCCCACTGATATGAGGGATTCTTAATCTCAGGAACAGAGTGAGGCTTGCTGGAGTGGTCGGGGGTGGGAGGGATGGGGTGGCTGGGTGATAGACATTGGGGAGGGTATGAGCTACGGTGAGCGCTGTGAATTGTGTAAGACTGTTGAATCACAGATCTGTACTTCTGAAACAACGCAACATATTTTAAGAATAAAGGAAAAGAAGGAGACAGCAGGAGTGGAAGAATGAAGGGGAGTTAGTGAGAGGATGAGACGGACCAGGAGAGATGATGGGTTCTGAAAAAAAATCTGAGGTTTCTAGAGGGGAGGTGGGTCGGGGGATTGGTTAGCCTGGTGGTGGGTATTAAAGAGGGCACATTCTCCATGGAGCACTGTGTGTTAGGAACAAACAATGAATCATGGGACACTACACCAAAACAAAGGATGTACTCCATGGTGATTAACAAAGCAATAAAAAACAAAGACTGTAATAAGAGATGAAGAAGGACACTATATCCTACTTAATGGGTCTATCCAACAAGAAGATCTCACAATTGTAAATATCTATGCCCCGAACATGGGAGCATCCAATTATATAAGGCAATTAAGAAGAAAACAAAGAAACACATTGACCACCTTACAATCATAGTGGGGGACTTTAACACCCCCCCTGACTGAAATGGCCAGATCATCTAAGCAAAAGATCAACAAGGAAATAAAGACTTTAAATGACACACTGGACCAAATGGACTTCACAGACATATTCAGAACATTCCATCCCAATGCAACGGAATACACATTCTTCTCTAGTGCCCATGGAACATTCTCCAGAATGGATCACATCCTAG
This sequence comes from Eumetopias jubatus, assembly GCF_037043125.1. Lineage (NCBI taxonomy): Eukaryota > Metazoa > Chordata > Mammalia > Carnivora > Otariidae > Eumetopias > Eumetopias jubatus. Next base: position 809,353 of record NW_028274825.1, read on the forward strand.
GTCACAAATCAGGTCTCAACCGGTACCCAAAGATTGGGATCATTCCCTGCACATTTTCAGACCACAATGTTTTGAAACTAGAACTCAATCACAAGAGGAGAGTCGGAAAGAACTCAAATACATGGAGGCTAAAGAGCATCCTACGAAAGAATGAATGGGTCAACCAGGAAATTAAAGAAGAATTTAAAAAGTTCATGGAAACCAATGAAAATGAAAACTCAACTGTCCAAAATCTTTGGGATACAGCCAAGGCAGTCCTGCGAGGAAAGTATATAGCAATACAAGCCTTTCTCAAGAAACAAGAAAGGTCTCAAATACACACCCAACCCTACACCTAAAGGAGCTGGAGAAAGAACGGCAAATAAAGCCTAAACCCAGCAGGAGAAGAGAAATCATGCAGTTCAGAGCAGAAATCAATGAAATAGAACCCAGAAGAACAGTAGAAGTGATCAACGGAACTAGGAGCTGGTACTTTGAAAGAATTCACAAGATTGATACACCCCTGTCCAGGCTGATCAAAAAGAAAAGAGAAATGACCCAAATCAACAAAATCATGAATGAAAGAGGAGAGATCACAAACAACACCAAAGAAATACAAACAATTATAGGAACGTAATCTGAGCAACCCTAGGGCAGCAAATTCCATAACCTGGAAGAAATGGGTGCATTCCTAGAGATGTGTCAACTAACAAAACTGACCCAGGAAGAAATAGAAAACATGAACAGTCCTATAACCACGAAGGCAATTGAAGTAGTCATCAAAAACCTCCCAAGAAACCAAAGCCCAGGGCCAGATGGTTTCCCAGGGGAATTCTATCAGACATTTAAAGAAGAATTAATACCTATTCTCCTGAAACTGTTCCAAACAATAGAAATGGAAGGAAAACTTCCAAACTCATTTATGAGGCCACCATTACCTTGATTCCAAAACCAGACAAAGATCCCATCAAAAAGGAGAATTAGAGACCAATATCCTTGATGAACATCGATGCAAAAATTCTCACCAAAATACTAGCCAAGAGGACCCAACAGTACATGAAAAGGAGTCTTCACCATGACCAAGTGGGATTTATCCCTGGGCTGCAAGGCTGGTTCAACATCCGCAAATCAGTCAACGTGATCAAATACATTAACAAAAGAAAGAACGAGAATCATATGATCCTCCCAAGAGATGCAGAAAAAGCATTGGACAAAGTACAGCAACCTTTCTGGATCAAAACTCTTCAGAGTATAGGGACAGCGGGTACATACCTCAATATCATAAAAGCCATCTACGAAAACGCTACAGCGAATATCATTCTCAATGGGGAAAAGCTGAGATCTTTTCCCCTAAAGTCAGCAACGCGGCAGGGATAGCCACTCTCACCACTGCTATTCAACATAGTATTAGAAGTCCTAGCCACAGCAATCAGACAACAAAAAGTAATCCAAGGCATCCAAATCGGCAGAGAGGAAGTCAAACTCTCACTCTTGGCAGATGATATGATACTTTATGTGGAAAACCCAAAAGACTCCACCCCAAAACTGCTAGAACTCACACAGCAATTCCGTCAAGTAGCAGGCTATAAAATCAATGCACATGAATCAGTGGCATTCCTATACACCAACAACAAGACAGAAGAGAGACAAATCAAGGAGTCGATCCCATTCACAACTGCACCCAAAACCAGAAGAGACCTAGGAATATATTCATCCCAAGAGGCAAAGGATCTGTACTCAGAAAACTACAAAATACGCAGGAAAGAAATTGAAGAAGACACAAAGAAACGGAAAAACGTTCCATGCTCATGGATTGGGAGAACCAACATTGTGAAGAGGTCAATACTACCTAGAGCAATCTACACATGCAATGCAATCCCCATCAAAATACCATCCACTTTTTTCCACGAAATGGAACAAATAATCCTAAAATTTGAATGGAACCTGAAGAGACCCCGAGTAGCCAGAGGAATATTGAGAAAGAAAAGCAAAGCTGGCGGCATCACAATTCTGGACTTCCAGCTCTATGACAAAGCTGTCATCATCAAGACAGTATGGTACTGGCACAAAAACAGACACATGGATCCATGGAACAGAATCGAGAGCCCAGAAATGGACCCTCAACTCTATGGTCAACTTATCTTTGACAGAGCAGGAAGGAATGTCCAATGGCAAAAAGAGAGTCTCTTCAACAACTGGTGTTGGGAGAATTGGACAGCCCCATGCAGAAGAATGACACTGGACCATTTCCTGACACCACACACAGAAGTAGACGCCAAATGGTTGAAAGACCTCAATGTGAGACAGGAATCCATCAAAATCCTAAAGGAGGACACAGGTAGCAAGCTCTTCGACCTCAGCCGCAGCAACTTCTTCCTAGAAACATCACCAAAGGCACGGGAAGCCAGGGCAAAAATGAACTATTGGGATTTCATCAAGATAAAAAGCTTTGGCACAGCAAAAGAAACAGTCCACAAAACCAAAAGACAACCGACAGAATGGGAGAAATTATTTGCAAATGACATATCAGATAAAGGGCTACTATCCAATATGTATAAAAACTTATCAAACTCAACACCCAAAGAACAAATAATCCAATCAAGAAATAGGCAGAAGACATGAACAGACATTTTTCCAAAGAAGACATCCAAATGGCCCACAGGCACATGAAAAAGTGCTCAACACGGCTCGGCATCAGGGAAATCCAAATCAAAACCTCAATGAGATACCACCTCACACCCGTCAGAATAGCTCAAATGAACAAGTCAGGGAACGACAGAGGTTGGCGGGGATGTGGAGAAAGGGGAACCCTCCTACACTGGTGGTGGGAATGCAAGCTGGTGCAACCCCTCTGGAAAAGTGTATGGAGTTTCCTCAAACAGTTATAATTAGAGCTACCATTCGATCCAGCAATTGCACTCCTGGGTATTTACCCCAAAGATACAAATGTAGGGACCCGAAGCGGTACGTGCATCCCATTGTTTATAGCAGCAATATCCACAATAGCCAAACGGTGGAAAGAGCCAAGATGTCCATCGACAGATGAATGGATAAAGAAGAGGTGGTATATATATACACAATGGACTATTACGCAGCCATCAAAAGGAATGAGGTGTTGCCATGGACAACGACGTGGATGGAACTGGAGGGTCCGACGATTAGTGAAATAAGTCAATCAGAGAAAGACATGTATCATATGACCTCACTGATATGAGGGATTCTTAATCTCAGGAACAGAGTGAGGCTTGCTGGAGTGGTCGGGGGGGGGATGGGGTGGCTGGGTGATAGACTTTGGGGAGGGTATGAGCTACGGTGAGCGCTGTGAATTGTGTAAGACTGTTGAATCACAGATCTGTACTTCTGAAACAAATAACGCAACATATTTTAAGAATAAAGGAAAACAAGGAGACAGCAGGAGAGGAAGAATGAAGGGGAGTTAGTGAGAGGGGGAGACGGACCAGGAGAGATGATGGATTCTGAAAAAAAATCCGAGGTTTCTAGAGGGGAGGTGGGTCGGTGGATTGGTTTGACTGGTGATGGTTATTAAAGAGGGCACATTCTGCATGGAGCACTGTGTGTTAGGAACAAACAAGGAATCATGGGATAGTACACCAAAACAAATGATGTAGTACATGGTGATTAACAAAGCAATAAAAAACAAAGACTGTAATAAGAGATGAAGAAGGACACTATATCCTACTTAAAGGGTCTATCCAACAAGAAGATCTCACAATTGTAAATATCTATGCCCCGAACATGGGAGCATCCAATTATATAAGGCAATTAAGAAGAAAAGCAAAGAAACACATTGACCACCATACAATCATAGTGGGGGACTTTAACACCCCCCTGACTGAAATGGCCAGATCATCTAAGCAAAAGATCAACAAGGAAATAAAGACTTTAAATGACACACTGGACCAAATGGACTTCACAGACATATTCAGAACGTTCCATCCCAATGCAACGGAATACACATTCTTCTCTAGTGCCCATGGAACATTCTCCAGAATGGATCACATCCTAGGTCACAAATCAGGTCTCAACCGGTACCCAAAGATTGGGATCATTCCCTGCACATTTTCAGACCACAATGTTTTGAAACTAGAACTCAATCACAAGAGGAGAGTCGGAAAGAACTCAAATACATGGAGGCTAAAGAGCATCCTACGAAAGAATGAATGGGTCAACCAGGAAATTAAAGAAGAATTTAAAAAGTTCATGGAAACCAATGAAAATGAAAACTCAACTGTCCAAAATCTTTGGGATACAGCCAAGGCAGTCCTGCGAGGAAAGTATATAGCAATACAAGCCTTTCTCAAGAAACAAGAAAGGTCTCAAATACACACCCAACCCTACACCTAAAGGAGCTGGAGAAAGAACGGCAAATAAAGCCTAAACCCAGCAGGAGAAGAGAAATCATGCAGTTCAGAGCAGAAATCAATGAAATAGAACCCAGAAGAACAGTAGAAGTGATCAACGGAACTAGGAGCTGGTACTTTGAAAGAATTCACAAGATTGATACACCCCTGTCCAGGCTGATCAAAAAGAAAAGAGAAATGACCCAAATCAACAAAATCATGAATGAAAGAGGAGAGATCACAAACAACACCAAAGAAATACAAACAATTATAAGAACGTAATCTGAGCAACCCTAGGGCAGCAAATTCCATAACCTGGAAGAAATGGGTGCATTCCTAGAGATGTGTCAACTAACAAAACTGACCCAGGAAGAAATAGAAAACATGAACAGTCCTATAACCACGAAGGCAATTGAAGTAGTCATCAAAAACCTCCCAAGAAACCAAAGCCCAGGGCCAGATGGTTTCCCAGGGGAATTCTATCAGACATTTAAAGAAGAATTAATACCTATTCTCCTGAAACTGTTCCAAACAATAGAAATGGAAGGAAAACTTCCAAACTCATTTATGAGGCCACCATTACCTTGATTCCAAAACCAGACAAAGATCCCATCAAAAAGGAGAATTAGAGACCAATATCCTTGATGAACATCGATGCAAAAATTCTCACCAAAATACTAGCCAAGAGGACCCAACAGTACATGAAAAGGAGTATTCACCATGACCAAGTGGGATTTATCCCTGGGCTGCAAGGCTGGTTCAACATCCGCAAATCAGTCAACGTGATCAAATACATTAACAAAAGAAATAACGAGAATCATATGATCCTCTCAATAGATGCAGAAAAAGCATTGGACAAAGTACAGCACCCTTTCTGGATCAAAACTCTTCAGAGTATAGGGACAGCGGGTACATACCTCAATATCATAAAAGCCATCTACGAAAACCCTACAGCGAATATCATTCTCAATGGGGAAAAGCTGAGATCTTTTCCCCTAAGGTCAGGAATGCGGCAGGGATAGCCAATCTCACCACTGCTATTCAACATAGTATTAGAAGTCCTAGCCACAGCAATCAGACAACAAAAAGTAATCCAAGGCATCCAAATCGGCAGAGAGGAAGTCAAACTCTCACTCTTTGCAGATGATATGATACTTTATGTGGAAAACCCAAAAGACTCCACCCCAAAACTGTTAGAACTCACACAGCAATTCCGTCAACTAGCAGGCTATAAAATCAATGCACAGGAATCAGTGGCATTCCTATACACCAACAACAAGACAGAAGAGAGACAAATCAAGGAGTCGATCCCATTCACAACTGCACCCAAAACCAGAAGAGACCTAGGAATATATTCATCCCAAGAGGCAAAGGATCTGTACTCAGAAAACTACAAAATACGCAGGAAAGAAATTGAAGAAGACACAAAGAAACGGAAAAACGTTCCATGCTCATGGATTGGGAGAACCAACATTGTGAAGAGGTCAATGCTACCTAGAGCAATCTACACATGCAATGCAATCCCCATCAAAATACCATCCACTTTTTTCCAGGAAATGGAACAAATACTCCTAAAATTTGAATGGAACCAGAAGAGACCCCGAATAGCCAGAGGAATATTGAGAAAGAAAAGCAAAGCTGGCGGCATCACAATTCTGGACTTCCGGCTCTATGACAAAGCTGTCATCATCAAGACAGTATGGTAGTGGCACAAAAACAGACACATGGATCCATGGAACAGAATCGAGAGCCCAGAAATGGACCCTCAACTCTATGGTCAACTTATCTTTGACAGAGCAGGAAGGAATGTCCAATGGCAAAAAGAGAGTCTCTTCAACAACTGGTGTTGGGAGAATTGGACAGCCCCATGCAGAAGATTGACAGTGGACCATTTCCTGACACCACACACAAAAGTAGACTCCAAATGGTTGAAAGACCTCAATGTGAGACAGGAGTCCATCAAAATCCTAAAGGAGAACACAGGTAGCAAGCACTTCGACCTCAGCCGCAGCAACTTCTTCCTAGAAACATCACCAAAGGCACGGGAAGCCAGGGCAAAAATGAACTATTGGGATTTCATCAAGATAAAGCTTTGGCACAGCAAAAGAAACAGTCCACAAAACCAAAAGACAACCGACAGAATGGGAGAAATTATTTGCAAATGACCTATCAGATAAAGGGCTACTACCCAATATGTATAAAAACTTATCAAACTCAACACCCAAAGAACAAATAATCCAATCAAGAAATAGGCAGAAGACATGAACAGACATTTTTCCAAAGAAGACATCCAAATGGCCCACAGGCACATGAAAAAGTGCTCAACACGGCTTGGCATCAGAGAAATCCAAATGAAAACCTCAATGAGATACCACCTCACACCCGTCAGAATGGCTCAAATGAACAAGTCAGGGAACGACAGAGTTTGGCGGGGATGTGGAGATAGGGGAACCCGCCGACACTGGTGGTGGGAATGCAAGCTGCTGCAACCCCTCTGGAAAACAGTATGGAGGTTCCTCACACAGTTGAAATTAGAGCTACCATTCGATCCAACATTTGCACTCCTGGGTATTTACCCCAAAGATACAAATGTAGGGACCCGAAGCGGTACGTGCACCCCATTGTTTATAGCAGCAATGTCCACAATAGCCAAACTGTGGAAACAGCCAAGATGTCCATCGACAGATGAATGGATAAAGAAGAGGTGGTATATATATACACAATGGACTATTACGCAGCCATCAAAAGGAATGAGATGTTGCCATGGACAACGACGTGGATGGAACTGGAGGGTCCGACGATTAGTGAAATAAGTCAATCAGAGAAAGACATGTATCATATGACCCCACTGATATGAGGGATTCTTAATCTCAGGAACAGAGTGAGGCTTGCTGGAGTGGTCGGGGGTGGGAGGGATGGGGTGGCTGGGTGATAGACATTGGGGAGGGTATGAGCTACGGTGAGCGCTGTGAATTGTGTAAGACTGTTGAATCACAGATCTGTACTTCTGAAACAACGCAACATATTTTAAGAATAAAGGAAAAGAAGGAGACAGCAGGAGTGGAAGAATGAAGGGGAGTTAGTGAGAGGATGAGACGGACCAGGAGAGATGATGGGTTCTGAAAAAAAATCTGAGGTTTCTAGAGGGGAGGTGGGTCGGGGGATTGGTTAGCCTGGTGGTGGGTATTAAAGAGGGCACATTCTCCATGGAGCACTGTGTGTTAGGAACAAACAATGAATCATGGGACACTACACCAAAACAAAGGATGTACTCCATGGTGATTAACAAAGCAATAAAAAACAAAGACTGTAATAAGAGATGAAGAAGGACACTATATCCTACTTAATGGGTCTATCCAACAAGAAGATCTCACAATTGTAAATATCTATGCCCCGAACATGGGAGCATCCAATTATATAAGGCAATTAAGAAGAAAACAAAGAAACACATTGACAACCATACAATCATAGTGGGGGACTTTAACACAACCCTTGACTGAAATGGCCAGATCATCTAAGCAAAAGTTCAACAAGGAAATAAAGACTTTAAATGACACACTGGACCAAATGGACTTCACAGACATATTCAGAACGTTCCATCCCAATGCAACGGAATACACATTCTTCTCTAGTGCCCATGGAACATTCTCCAGAATGGATCACATCCTAGGTCACAAATCAGGTCTCAACCGGTACCCAAAGATTGGGATCATTCCCTGCACATTTTCAGACCACAATGTTTTGAAACTAGAACTCAATCACAAGAGGAGAGTCGGAAAGAACTCAAATACATGGAGGCTAAAGAGCATCCTACGAAAGAATGAATGGGTCAACCAGGAAATTAAAGAAGAATTTAAAAAGTTCATGGAAACCAATGAAAATGAAAACTCAACTGTCCAAAATCTTTGGGATACAGCCAAGGCAGTCCTGCGAGGAAAGTATATAGCAATACAAGCCTTTCTCAAGAAACAAGAAAGGTCTCAAATACACACCCAACCCTACACCTAAAGGAGCTGGAGAAAGAACGGCAAATAAAGCCTAAACCCAGCAGGAGAAGAGAAATCATGCAGTTCAGAGCAGAAATCAATGAAATAGAACCCAGAAGAACAGTAGAAGTGATCAACGGAACTAGGAGCTGGTACTTTGAAAGAATTCACAAGATTGATACACCCCTGTCCAGGCTGATCAAAAAGAAAAGAGAAATGACCCAAATCAACAAAATCATGAATGAAAGAGGAGAGATCACAAACAACACCAAAGAAATACAAACAATTATAAGAACGTAATCTGAGCAACCCTAGGGCAGCAAATTCCATAACCTGGAAGAAATGGGTGCATTCCTAGAGATGTGTCAACTAACAAAACTGACCCAGGAAGAAATAGAAAACATGAACAGTCCTATAACCACGAAGGCAATTGAAGTAGTCATCAAAAACCTCCCAAGAAACCAAAGCCCAGGGCCAGATGGTTTCCCAGGGGAATTCTATCAGACATTTAAAGAAGAATTAATACCTATTCTCCTGAAACTGTTCCAAACAATAGAAATGGAAGGAAAACTTCCAAACTCATTTATGAGGCCACCATTACCTTGATTCCAAAACCAGACAAAGATCCCATCAAAAAGGAGAATTAGAGACCAATATCCTCGATGAACATCGATGCAAAAATTCTCACCAAAATACTAGCCAAGAGGACCCAACAGTACATGAAAAGGAGTATTCACCATGACCAAGTGGGATTTATCCCTGGGCTGCAAGGCTGGTTCAACATCCGCAAATCAGGCAACGTGATCAAATACATTAACAAAAGAAAGAACGAGAATCATATGATCCTCCCAAGAGATGCAGAAAAAGCATTGGACAAAGTACAGCAACCTTTCTGGATCAAAACTCTTCAGAGTATAGGGACAGCGGGTACATACCTCAATATCATAAAAGCCATCTACGAAAACGCTACAGCGAATATCATTCTCAATGGGGAAAAGCTGAGATCTTTTCCCCTAAAGTCAGCAACGCGGCAGGGATAGCCACTCTCACCACTGCTATTCAACATAGTATTAGAAGTCCTAGCCACAGCAATCAGACAACAAAAAGTAATCCAAGGCATCCAAATCGGCAGAGAGGAAGTCAAACTCTCACTCTTGGCAGATGATATGATACTTTATGTGGAAAACCCAAAAGACTCCACCCCAAAACTGCTAGAACTCACACAGCAATTCCGTCAAGTAGCAGGCTATAAAATCAATGCACAGGAATCAGTGGCATTCCTATACACCAACAACAAGACAGAAGAGAGACAAATCAAGGAGTCGATCCCATTCACAACTGCACCCAAAACCAGAAGAGACCTAGGAATATATTCATCCCAAGAGGCAAAGGATCTGTACTCAGAAAACTACAAAATACGCAGGAAAGAAATTGAAGAAGACACAAAGAAACGGAAAAACGTTCCATGCTCATGGATTGGGAGAACCAACATTGTGAAGAGGTCAATGCTACCTAGAGCAATCTACACATGCAATGCAATCCCCATCAAAATACCATCCACTTTTTTCCACGAAATGGAATAAATAATCCTAAAATTTGAATGGAACCTGAAGAGACCCCGAGTAGCCAGAGGAATATTGAGAAAGAAAAGCAAAGCTGGCGGCATCACAATTCTGGACTTCCAGCTCTATGACAAAGCTGTCATCATCAAGACAGTATGGTACTTGCACAAAAACAGACACATGGATCCATGGAACAGAATCGAGAGCCCAGAAGTGGACCCTCAACTCTATGGTCAACTTATCTTTGACAGAGCAGGAAGGAATGTCCAATGGCAAAAAGAGAGTCTCTTCAACAACTGGTGTTGGGAGAATTGGACAGCCCCATGCAGAAGAATGACACTGGACCATTTCCTGACACCACACACAGAAGTAGACGCCAAATGGTTGAAAGACCTCAATGTGAGACAGGAGTCCATCAAAATCCTAAAGGAGAACACAGGTAGCAAGCTCTTCGACCTCAGCCGCAGCAACTTCTTCCTAGAAACATCACCAAAGGCACGGGAAGCCAGGGCAAAAATGAACTATTGGGATTTCATCAAGATAAAAAGCTTTGGCACAGCAAAAGAAACAGTCCACAAAACCAAAAGACAACCGACAGAATGGGAGAAATTATTTGCAAATGACATATCAGATAAAGGGCTACTATCCAATATGTATAAAAACTTATCAAACTCAACACCCAAAGAACAAATAATCCAATCAAGAAATAGGCAGAAGACATGAACAGACATTTTTCCAAAGAAGACATCCAAATGGCCCACAGGCACATGAAAAAGTGTTCAACACGGCTCGGCATCAGGGAAATCCAAATCCAAACCTCAATGAGATACCACCTCACACCCGTCAGAATGGCTCAAATGAACAAGTCAGGGAACGACAGAGGTTGGTGGGGATGTGGAGAAAGGGGAACACTCCTACACTGGTGGTGGGAATGCAAGCTGGTGCAACCCCTCTGGAAAAGTGTATGGAGGTTCCTCAAACAGTTATAATTAGAGCTACCATTCGATCCAGCAATTGCACTCCTGGGTATTTACCCCAAAGATACAAATGTAGGGACCTGAAGCGGTACGTGCACCTCATTGTTTATAGCAGCAATGTCCACAATAGCCAAACTGTGGAAACAGCCAAGATGTCCATCGACAGATGAATGGATAAAGAAGAGGTGGTATATATATACACAATGGACTATTACGCAGCCATCAAAAGGAATGAGATGCTGCAATGGACAACGACGTGGATGGAACTGGAGGGTCCGACGATTAGTGAAATAAGTCAATCAGAGAAAGACATGTATCATATGACCCCACTGATATGAGGGATTCTTAATCTCAGGAACAGAGTGAGGCTTGCTGGAGTGGTCGGGGGTGGGAGGGATGGGGTGGCTGGGTGATAGACATTGGGGAGGGTATGAGCTACGGTGAGCGCTGTGAATTGTGTAAGACTGTTGAATCACAGATCTCTACTTCTGAAACAACGCAACATATTTTAAGAATAAAGGAAAAGAAGGAGACAGCAGGAGTGGAAGAATGAAGGGGAGTTAGTGAGAGGATGAGACGGACCAGGAGAGATGATGGGTTCTGAAAAAAAATCTGAGGTTTCTAGAGGGGAGTTGTGTCGGGGGATTGGTTAGCGTGGTGGTGGGTATTAAAGAGGGCACATTCTCCATGGATCACTGTGTGTTAGGAACAAACAATGAATCATGGGACACTACACCAAAACAAATGATGTACTCCATGGTGATTAACAAAGCAATAAAAAACAAAGACTGTAATAAGAGATGAAGAAGGACACTATATCCTACTTAAAGGGTCTATCCAACAAGAAGATCTCACAATTGTAAATATCTATGCCCCGAACATGGGAGCATCCAATTATATAAGGCAATTAAGAAGAAAAGCAAAGAAACACATTGACCACCATACAATCATAGTGGGGGACTTTAACACCCCCCTGACTGAAATGGCCAGATCATCTAAGCAAAAGATCAACAAGGAAAGAAAGACTTTAAATGACACACTGGACCAAATGGACTTCACAGACATATTCAGAACGTTCCATCCCAATGCAACGGAATACACATTCTTCTCTAGTGCCCATGGAACATTCTCCAGAATGGATCACATCCTAGGTCACAAATCCGGTCTCAACCGGTACCCAAAGATTGGGATCATTCCCTGCACATTTTCAGACCACAATGTTTTGAAACTAGAACTCAATCACAAGAGGAGAGTCGGAAAGAACTCAAATACATGGAGGCTAAAGAGCATCCTACGAAAGAATGAATGGGTCAACCAGGAAATTAAAGAAGAATTTAAAAAGTTCATGGAAACCAATGAAAATGAAAACTCAACTGTCCAAAATCTTTGGGATACAGCCAAGGCAGTCCTGCGAGGAAAGTATATAGCAATACAAGCCTTTCTCAAGAAACAAGAAAGGTCTCAAATACACACCCAACCCTACACCTAAAGGAGCTGGAGAAAGAACGGCAAATAAAGCCTAAACCCAGCAGGAGAAGAGAAATCATGCAGTTCAGAGCAGAAATCAATGAAATAGAACCCAGAAGAACAGTAGAAGTGATCAACGGAACTAGGAGCTGGTACTTTGAAAGAATTCACAAGATTGATACACCCCTGTCCAGGCTGATCAAAAAGAAAAGAGAAATGACCCAAATCAACAAAATCATGAATGAAAGAGGAGAGATCACAAACAACACCAAAGAAATACAAACAATTATAAGAACGTAATCTGAGCAACCCTAGGGCAGCAAATTCCATAACCTGGAAGAAATGGGTGCATTCCTAGAGATGTGTCAACTAACAAAACTGACCCAGGAAGAAATAGAAAACATGAACAGTCCTATAACCACGAAGGCAATTGAAGTAGTCATCAAAAACCTCCCAAGAAACCAAAGCCCAGGGCCAGATGGTTTCCCAGGGGAATTCTATCAGACATTTAAAGAAGAATTAATACCTATTCTCCTGAAACTGTTCCAAACAATAGAAATGGAAGGAAAACTTCCAAACTCATTTATGAGGCCACCATTACCTTGATTCCAAAACCAGACAAAGATCCCATCAAAAAGGAGAATTAGAGACCAATATCCTTGATGAACATCGATGCAAAAATTCTCACCAAAATACTAGCCAAGAGGACCCAACAGTACATGAAAAGGAGTCTTCACCATGACCAAGTGGGATTTATCCCTGGGCTGCAAGGCTGGTTCAACATCCGCAAATCAGTCAACGTGATCAAATACATTAACAAAAGAAAGAACGAGAATCATATGATCCTCCCAAGAGATGCAGAAAAAGCATTGGACAAAGTACAGCAACCTTTCTGGATCAAAACTCTTCAGAGTATAGGGACAGCGGGTACATACCTCAATATCATAAAAGCCATCTACGAAAACGCTACAGCGAATATCATTCTCAATGGGGAAAAGCTGAGATCTTTTCCCCCAAAGTCAGCAACGCGGCAGGGATAGCCACTCTCACCACTGCTATTCAACATAGTATTAGAAGTCCTAGCCACAGCAATCAGACAACAAAAAGTAATCCAAGGCATCCAAATCGGCAGAGAGGAAGTCAAACTCTCACTCTTGGCAGATGATATGATAGTTTATGTGGAAAACCCAAAAGACTCCACCCCAAAACTGCTAGAACTCACACAGCAATTCCGTCAAGTAGCAGGCTATAAAATCAATGCACAGGAATCAGTGGCATTCCTATACAACAACAACAAGACAGAAGAGAGACAAATCAAGGAGTCGATCCCATTCACAACTGCACCCAAAACCAGAAGAGACCTAGGAATATATTGAACCCAAGAGGCAAGGGATCTGTACTCAGAAAACTACAAAATACGCAGGAAAGAAATTGAAGAAGACACAAAGAAACGGAAAAACGTTCCATGCTCATGGATTGGGAGAACCAACATTGTGAAGAGGTCAATGCTACCTAGAGCAATCTACACATGCAATGCAATCCCCATCAAAATACCATCCACTTTTTTCCACGAAATGGAACAAATAATCCTAAAATTTGAATGGAACCTGAAGAGACCCCGAGTAGCCAGAGGAATATTGAGAAAGAAAAGCAAAGCTGGCGGCATCACAATTCTGGACTTCCAGCTCTATGACAAAGCTGTCATCATCAAGACAGTATGGTACTGGCACAAAAACAGACACATGGATCCATGGAACAGAATCGAGAGCCCAGAAATGGACCCTCAACTCTATGGTCAACTTATCTTTGACAGAGCAGGAAGGAATGTCCAATGGCAAAAAGAGAGTCTCTTCAACAACTGGTGTTGGGAGAATTGGACAGCCCCATGCAGAAGAATGACACTGGACCATTTCCTGACACCACACACAGAAGTAGACGCCAAATGGTTGAAAGACCTCAATGTGAGACAGGAGTCCATCAAAATCCTAAAGGAGGACACAGGTAGCAAGCTCTTCGACCTCACCCGCAGCAACTTCTTCCTAGAAACATCACCAAAGGCACGGGAAGCCAGGGCAAAAATGAACTATTGGGATTTCATCAAGATAAAAAGCTTTGGCACAGCAAAAGAAACAGTCCACAAAACTAAAAGACAACCGACAGAATGGGAGAAATTATTTGCAAATGACATATCAGATAAAGGGCTACTATCCAATATGTATAAAAACTTATCAAACTCAACACCCAAAGAACAAATAATCCAATCAAGAAATAGGCAGAAGACATGAACAGACATTTTTCCAAAGAAGACATCCAAATGGCCCACAGGCACATGAAAAAGTGCTCAACACGGCTCGGCATTAGGGAAATCCAAATCAAAACCTCAATGAGATACCCCCTCACACCCGTCAGAATGGCTCAAATGAACAAGTCAGGGAACGACAGAGGTTGGCGGGGATGTGGAGAAAGGGGAACCCTCCTACACTGGTGGTGGGAATGCAAGCTGGTGCAACCCCTCTGGAAAAGTGTATGGACGTTCCTCAAACAGTTATAATTAGAGCTACCATTCGATCCAGCAATTGCACTCCTGGGTATTTACCCCAAAGATACAAATGTAGGGACCCGAAGCGGTACGTGCACCCCATTGTTTATAGCAGCAATATCCACAATAGCCAAACGGTGGAAAGAGCCAAGATGTCCATCGACAGATGAATGGATAAAGAAGAGGTGGTATATATATACACAATGGACTATTACGCAGCCATCAAAAGGAATGAGGTGTTTCCATGGACAACGACGTGGATGGAACTGGAGGGTCCGACGATTAGTGAAATAAGTCAATCAGAGAAAGACATGTATCATATGACCTCACTGATATGAGGGATTCTTAATCTCAGGAACAGAGTGAGGCTTGCTGGAGTGGTCGGGGGGGGGGATGGGGTGGCTGGGTGATAGACTTTGGGGAGGGTATGAGCTACGGTGAGCGCTGTGAATTGTGTAAGACTGTTGAATCACAGATCTGTACTTCTGAAACAAATAACGCAACATATTTTAAGAATAAAGGAAAACAAGGAGACAGCAGGAGAGGAAGAATGAAGGGGAGTTAGTGAGAGGGGGAGACGGACCAGGAGAGATGATGGATTCTGAAAAAAATTCCGAGGTTTCTAGAGGGGAGGTGGGTCGGTGGATTGGTTTGACTGGTGATGGTTATTAAAGAGGGCACATTCCGCATGGAGCACTGTGTGTTAGGAACAAACAATGAATCATGGGACAGTACACCAAAACAAATGATGTAGTACATGGTGATTAACAAAGCAGTAAAAAACAAAGACTGTAATAAGAGATGAAGAAGGACACTATATCCTACTTAAAGGGTCTATCCAACAAGAAGATCTCACAATTTTAAATATCTATGCCCCGAACATGGGAGCATCCAATTATATAAGGCAATTAAGAAGAAAAGCAAAGAAACACATTGACCACCATACAATCATAGTGGGGGACTTTAACACCCCCCTGACTGAAATGGCCAGATCATCTAAGCAAAAGATCAACAAGGAAATAAAGACTTAAATGACACACTGGACCAAATGGACTTCACAGACATATTCAGAACGTTCCATCCCAATGCAACGGAATACACTTTCTTCTCTAGTGCCCATGGAACATTCTCCAGAATGGATCACATCCTAGGTCACAAATCAGGTCTCAACCGGTACCCAAAGATTGGGATCATTCCCTGCACATTTTCAGACCACAATGCTTTGAAACTAGAATTCAATCACAAGAGGAAAGTGGGAAAGAACTCAAATACATGGAGGCTAAAGAGCATCCTACGAAAGAATGAATGGGTCAACCAGGAAATTAAAGAAGAATTTAAAAAGTTCATGGAAACCAATGAAAATGAAAACTCAACTGTCCAAAATCTTTGGGATACAGCCAAGGCAGTCCTGCGAGGAAAGTATATAGCAATACAAGCCTTTCTCAAGAAACAAGAAAGGTCTCAAATACACACCCAACCCTACACCTAAAGGAGCTGGAGAAAGAACGGCAAATAAAGCCTAAACCCAGCAGGAGAAGAGAAATCATGCAGTTCAGAGCAGAAATCAATGAAATAGAACCCAGAAGAACAGTAGAAGTGATCAACGGAACTAGGAGCTGGTACTTTGAAAGAATTCACAAGATTGATACACCCCTGTCCAGGCTGATCAAAAAGAAAAGAGAAATGACCCAAATCAACAAAATCATGAATGAAAGAGGAGAGATCACAAACAACACCAAAGAAATACAAACAATTATAAGAACGTAATCTGAGCAACCCTAGGGCAGCAAATTCCATAACCTGGAAGAAATGGGTGCATTCCTAGAGATGTGTCAACTAACAAAACTGACCCAGGAAGAAATAGAAAACATGAACAGTCCTATAACCACGAAGGCAATTGAAGTAGTCATCAAAAACCTCCCAAGAAACCAAAGCCCAGGGCCAGATGGTTTCCCAGGGGAATTCTATCAGACATTTAAAGAAGAATTAATACCTATTCTCCTGAAACTGTTCCAAACAATAGAAATGGAAGGAAAACTTCCAAACTCATTTATGAGGCCACCATTACCTTGATTCCAAAACCAGACAAAGATCCCATCAAAAAGGAGAATTAGAGACCAATATCCTTGATGAACATCGATGCAAAAATTCTCACCAAAATACTAGCCAAGAGGACCCAACAGTACATGAAAAGGAGTATTCACCATGACCAAGTGGGATTTATCCCTGGGCTGCAAGGCTGGTTCAACATCCGCAAATCAGTCAACGTGATCAAATACATTAACAAAAGAAAGAACGAGAATCATATGATCCTCCCAAGAGATGCAGAAAAAGCATTGGACAAAGTACAGCAACCTTTCTGGATCAAAACTCTTCAGAGTATAGGGACAGCGGGTACATACCTCAATATCATAAAAGCCATCTACGAAAACCCTACAACGAATATCATTCTCAATGGGGAAAAGCTGAGATCTTTTCCCCTAAAGTCAGCAACGCGGCAGGGATAGCCACTCTCACCACTGCTATTCAACATAGTATTAGAAGTCCTAGCCACAGCAATCAGACAACAAAAAGTAATCCAAGGCATCCAAATCGGCAGAGAGGAAGTCAAACTCTCACTCTTGGCAGATGATATGATACTTTATGTGGAAAACCCAAAAGACTCCACCCCAAAACTGCTAGAACTCACACAGCAATTCCGTCAAGTAGCAGGCTATAAAATCAATGCACAGGAATCAGTGGCATTCCTATACACCAACAACAAGACAAAAGAGAGACAAATCAAGGAGTCGATCCCATTCACAACTGCACCCAAAACCAGAAGAGACCTAGGAATATATTCATCCCAAGAGGCAAAGGATCTGTACTCAGAAAACTACAAAATACGCAGGAAAGAAATTGAAGAAGACACAAAGAAACGGAAAAACGTTCCATGCTCATGGATTGGGAGAACCAACATTGTGAAGAGGTCAATGCTACCTAGAGCAATCTACACATGCAATGCAATCCCCATCAAAATACCATCCACTTTTTTCCACGAAATGGAATAAATAATCCTAAAATTTGAATGGAACCTGAAGAGACCCCGAGTAGCCAGAGGAATATTGAGAAAGAAAAGCAAAGCTGGCGGCATCACAATTCTGGACTTCCAGCTCTATGACAAAGCTGTCATCATCAAGACAGTATGGTACTTGCACAAAAACAGACACATGGATCCATGGAACACAATCGAGAGCCCAGAAATGGACCCTCAACTCTATGGTCAACTTATCTTTGACAGAGCAGGAAGGAATGTCCAATGGCAAAAAGAGAGTCTCTTCAACAACTGGTGTTGGGAGAATTGGACAGCCCCATGCAGAAGAATGACACTGGACCATTTCCTGACACCACACACAGAAGTAGACGCCAAATGGTTGAAAGACCTCAATGTGAGACAGGAGTCCATCAAAATCCTAAAGGAGAACACAGGTAGCAAGCTCTTCGACCTCAGCCGCAGCAACTTCTTCCTAGAAACATCACCAAAGGACGGGAAGCCAGGGCAAAAATGAACTATTGGGATTTCATCAAGATAAAAAGCTTTGGCACAGCAAAAGAAACAGTCCACAAAACCAAAAGACAACCGACAGAATGGGAGAAATTATTTGCAAATGACATATCAGATAAAGGGCTACTATCCAATATGTATAAAAACTTATCAAACTCAACACCCAAAGAACAAATAATCCAATCAAGAAATAGGCAGAAGACATGAACAGACATTTTTCCAAAGAAGACATCCAAATGGCCCACAGGCACATGAAAAAGTGCTCAACACGGCTCGGCATCAGGGAAATCCAAATCAAAACCTCAATCAGATACCCCCTCACACCCGTCAGAATGGCTCAAATGAACAAGTCAGGGAACGACAGAGGTTGGCGGGGATGTGGAGAAAGGGGAACCCTCCTACACTGGTGGTGGGAATGCAAGCTGGTGCAACCCCTCTGGAAAAGTGTATGGAGGTTCCTCAAACAGTTATAATTAGAGCTACCATTCGATCCAGCAATTGCACTCCTGGGTATTTACCCCAAAGATACAAATGTAGGGACCCGAAGCGGTACGTGCACCCCATTGTTTATAGCAGCAATATCCACAATGGCCAAACGGTGGAAAGAGCCAAGATGTCCATCGACAGATGAATGGATAAAGAAGAGGTGGTATATATATACACAATTGACTATTACGCAGCCATCAAAAGGAATGAGGTGTTGCCATGGACAACGACGTGGATGGAACTGGAGGGTCCGACGATTAGTGAAATAAGTCAATCAGAGAAAGACATGTATCATATGACCTCACTGATATGAGGGATTCTTAATCTCAGGAACAGAGTGAGGCTTGCTGGAGTGGTCGGGGGGGGGGATGGGGTGGCTGGGTGATAGACTTTGGGGAGGGTATGAGCTACGGTGAGCGCTGTGAATTGTGTAAGACTGTTGAATCACAGATCTGTACTTCTGAAACAAATAACGCAACATATTTTAAGAATAAAGGAAAACAAGGAGACAGCAGGAGAGGAAGAATGAAGGGGAGTTAGTGAGAGGGGGAGACGGACCAGGAGAGATGATGGATTCTGAAAAAAATTCCGAGGTTTCTAGAGGGGAGGTGGGTCGGTGGATTGGTTTGACTGGTGATGGTTATTAAAGAGGGCACATTCTGCATGGAGCACTGTGTGTTAGGAACAAACAATGAATCATGGGACAGTACACCAAAACAAATGATGTAGTACATGGTGATTAACAAAGCAATAAAAAACAAAGACTGTAATAAGAGATGAAGAAGGACACTATATCCTACTTAATGGGTCTATCCAACAAGAAGATCTCACAATTGTAAATATCTATGCCCCGAACATGGGAGCATCCAATTATATAAGGCAATTAAGAAGAAAAGCAAAGAAACACATTGACCACCATACAATCATAGTGGGGGACTTTAACACCCCCCTGACTGAAATGGCCAGATCATCTAAGCAAAAGATCAACAAGGAAATAAAGACTTTAAATGACACACTGGACCAAATGGACTTCACAGACATATTCAGAACGTTCCATCCCAATGCAACGGAATACACATTCTTCTCTAGTGCCCATGGAACATTCTCCAGAATGGATCACATCCTAGGTCACAAATCAGGTCTCAAACGGTACCCAAAGATTGGGATCATTCCCTGCACATTTTCAGACCACAATGTTTTGAAACTAGAACTCAATCACAAGAGGAGAGTCGGAAAGAACTCAAATACATGGAGGCTAAAGAGCATCCTACGAAAGAATGAATGGGTCAACCAGGAAATTAAAGAAGAATTTAAAAAGTTCATGGAAACCAATGAAAATGAAAACTCAACTGTCCAAAATCTTTGGGATACAGCCAAGGCAGTCCTGCGAGGAAAGTATATAGCAATACAAGCCTTTCTCAAGAAACAAGAAAGGTCTCAAATACACACCCAACCCTACACCTAAAGGAGCTGGAGAAAGAACGGCAAATAAAGCCTAAACCCAGCAGGAGAAGAGAAATCATGCAGTTCAGAGCAGAAATCAATGAAATAGAACCCAGAAGAACAGTAGAAGTGATCAACGGAACTAGGAGCTGGTACTTTGAAAGAATTCACAAGATTGATACACCCCTGTCCAGGCTGATCAAAAAGAAAAGAGAAATGACCCAAATCAACAAAATCATGAATGAAAGAGGAGAGATCACAAACAACAACAAAGAAATACAAACAATTATAAGAACGTAATCTGAGCAACCCTAGGGCAGCAAATTCCATAACCTGGAAGAAATGGGTGCATTCCTAGAGATGTGTCAACTAACAAAACTGACCCAGGAAGAAATAGAAAACATGAACAGTCCTATAACCACGAAGGCAATTGAAGTAGTCATCAAAAACCTCCCAAGAAACCAAAGCCCAGGGCCAGATGGTTTCCCAGGGGAATTCTATCAGACATTTAAAGAAGAATTAATACCTATTCTCCTGAAACTGTTCCAAACAATAGAAATGGAAGGAAAACTTCCAAACTCATTTATGAGGCCACCATTACCTTGATTCCAAAACCAGACAAAGATCCCATCAAAAAGGAGAATTAGAGACCAATATCCTTGATGAACATCGATGCAAAAATTCTCACCAAAATACTAGCCAAGAGGACCCAACAGTACATGAAAAGGAGTATTCACCATGACCAAGTGGGATTTATCCCTGGGCTGCAAGGCTGGTTCAACATCCGCAAATCAGTCAACGTGATCAAATACATTAACAAAAGAAAGAACGAGAATCATATGATCCTCCCAAGAGATGCAGAAAAAGCATTGGACAAAGTACAGCAACCTTTCTGGATCAAAACTCTTCAGAGTATAGGGACAGCGGGTACATACCTCAATATCATAAAAGCCATCTACGAAAACGCTACAGCGAATATCATTCTCAATGGGGAAAAGCTGAGATCTTTTCCCCTAAAGTCAGCAACGCGGCAGGGATAGCCACTCTCACCACTGCTATTCAACATAGTATTAGAAGTCCTAGCCACAGCAATCAGACAACAAAAAGTAATCCAAGGCATCCAAATCGGCAGAGAGGAAGTCAAACTCTCACTCTTGGCAGATGATATGATACTTTATGTGGAAAACCCAAAAGACTCCACCCCAAAACTGCTAGAACTCACACAGCAATTCCGTCAAGTAGCAGGCTATAAAATCAATGCACAGGAATCAGTGGCATTCCTATACACCAACAACAAGACAGAAGAGAGACAAATCAAGGAGTCGATCCCATTCACAACTGCACCCAAAACCAGAAGAGACCTAGGAATATATTCATCCCAAGAGGCAAAGGATCTGTACTCAGAAAACTACAAAATACGCAGGAAAGAAATTGAAGAAGACACAAAGAAACGGAAAAACGTTCCATGCTCATGGATTGGGAGAACCAACATTGTGAAGAGGTCAATGCTACCTAGAGCAATCTACACATGCAATGCAATCCCCATCAAAATACCATCCACTTTTTTCCAGGAAATGGAACAAATACTCCTAAAATTTGAATGGAACCAGAAGAGACCCCGAATAGCCAGAGGAATATTGAGAAAGAAAAGCAAAGCTGGCGGCATCACAATTCTGGACTTCCAGCTCTATGACAAAGCTGTCATCATCAAGACAGTATGGTACTGGCACAAAAACAGACACATGGATCCATGGAACAGAATCGAGAGCCCAGAAATGGACCCTCAACTCTATGGTCAACTTATCTTCGACAGAGCAGGAAGGAATGTCCAATGGTAAAAAGAGAGTCTCTTCAACAACTGGTGTTGGGAGAATTGGACAGCCCCATGCAGAAGAATGACACTGGACCATTTCCTGACACCACACACAAAAGTAGACTCCAAATGGTTGAAAGACCTCAATGTGAGACAGGAGTCCATCAAAATCCTAAAGGAGAACACAGGTAGCAAGCACTTCGACCTCAGCCGCAGCAACTTCTTCCTAGAAACATCACCAAAGGCACGGGAAGCCAGGGCAAAAATGAACTATTGGGATTTCATCAAGATAAAAAGCTTTGGCACAGCAAAAGAAACAGTCCACAAAACCAAAAGACAACCGACAGAATGGGAGAAATTATTTGCAAATGACCTATCAGATAAAGGGCTACTACCCAATATGTATAAAAACTTATCAAACTCAACACCCAAAGAACAAATAATCCAATCAAGAAATAGGCAGAAGACATGAACAGACATTTTTCCAAAGAAGACATCCAAATGGCCCACAGGCACATGAAAAAGTGCTCAACACGGCTTGGCATCAGAGAAATCCAAATGAAAACCTCAATGAGATACCACCTCACACCCGTCAGAATGGCTCAAATGAACAAGTCAGGGAACGACAGAATTTGGCGGGGATGTGGAGATAGGGGAACCCGCCGACACTGGTGGTGGGAATGCAAGCTGCTGCAACCCCTCTGGAAAACAGTATGGAGGTTCCTCACACAGTTGAAATTAGAGCTACCATTCGATCCAACATTTGCACTCCTGGGTATTTACCCCAAAGATACAAATGTAGGGACCCGAAGCGGTACGTGCACCCCATTGTTTATAGCAGCAATGTCCACAATAGCCAAACTGTGGAAACAGCCAAGATGTCCATCGACAGATGAATGGATAAAGAAGAGGTGGTATATATATACACAATGGACTATTACGCAACCATCAAAAGGAATGAGATGTTGCCATGGACAACGACGTGGATGGAACTGGAGGGTCCGACGATTAGTGAAATAAGTCAATCAGAGAAAGACATGTATCATATGACCCCACTGATATGAGGGATTCTTAATCTCAGGAACAGAGTGAGGCTTGCTGGAGTGGTCGGGGGTGGGAGGGATGGGGTGGCTGGGTGATAGACATTGGGGAGGGTATGAGCTACGGTGAGCGCTGTGAATTGTGTAAGACTGTTGAATCACAGATCTGTACTTCTGAAACAACGCAACATATTTTAAGAATAAAGGAAAAGAAGGAGACAGCAGGAGTGGAAGAATGAAGGGGAGTTAGTGAGAGGATGAGACGGACCAGGAGAGATGATGGGTTCTGAAAAAAAATCTGAGGTTTCTAGAGGGGAGGTGGGTCGGGGGATTGGTTAGCCTGGTGGTGGGTATTAAAGAGGGCACATTCTCCATGGAGCACTGTGTGTTAGGAACAAACAATGAATCATGGGACACTACACCAAAACAAAGGATGTACTCCATGGTGATTAACAAAGCAATAAAAAACAAAGACTGTAATAAGAGATGAAGAAGGACACTATATCCTACTTAATGGGTCTATCCAACAAGAAGATCTCACAATTGTAAATATCTATGCCCCGAACATGGGAGCATCCAATTATATAAGGCAATTAAGAAGAAAACAAAGAAACACATTGACCACCTTACAATCATAGTGGGGGACTTTAACACCCCCCCTGACTGAAATGGCCAGATCATCTAAGCAAAAGATCAACAAGGAAATAAAGACTTTAAATGACACACTGGACCAAATGGACTTCACAGACATATTCAGAACATTCCATCCCAATGCAACGGAATACACATTCTTCTCTAGTGCCCATGGAACATTCTCCAGAATGGATCACATCCTAGGTCACAAATCAGGTCTCAACCGGTACCCAAAGATTGGGATCATTCCCTGCACATTTTCAGACCACAATGTTTTGAAACTAGAACTCAATCACAAGAGGAGAGTCGGAAAGAACTCAAATACATGGAGGCTAAAGAGCATCCTACGAAAGAATGAATGGGTCAACCAGGAAATTAAAGAAGAATTTAAAAAGTTCATGGAAACCAATGAAAATGAAAACTCAACTGTCCAAAATCTTTGGGATACAGCCAAGGCAGTCCTGCGAGGAAAGTATATAGCAATACAAGCCTTTCTCAAGAAACAAGAAAGGTCTCAAATACACACCCAACCCTACACCTAAAGGAGCTGGAGAAAGAACGGCAAATAAAGCCTAAACCCAGCAGGAGAAGAGAAATCATGCAGTTCAGAGCAGAAATCAATGAAATAGAACCCAGAAGAACAGTAGAAGTGATCAACGGAACTAGGAGCTGGTACTTTGAAAGAATTCACAAGATTGATACACCCCTGTCCAGGCTGATCAAAAAGAAAAGAGAAATGACCCAAATCAACAAAATCATGAATGAAAGAGGAGAGATCACAAACAACACCAAAGAAATACAAACAATTATAAGAACGTAATCTGAGCAACCCTAGGGCAGCAAATTCCATAACCTGGAAGAAATGGGTGCATTCCTAGAGATGTGTCAACTAACAAAACTGACCCAGGAAGAAATAGAAAACATGAACAGTCCTATAACCACGAAGGCAATTGAAGTAGTCATCAAAAACCTCCCAAGAAACCAAAGCCCAGGGCCAGATGGTTTCCCAGGGGAATTCTATCAGACATTTAAAGAAGAATTAATACCTATTCTCCTGAAACTGTTCCAAACAATAGAAATGGAAGGAAAACTTCCAAACTCATTTATGAGGCCACCATTACCTTGATTCCAAAACCAGACAAAGATCCCATCAAAAAGGAGAATTAGAGACCAATATCCTCGATGAACATCGATGCAAAAATTCTCACCAAAATACTAGCCAAGAGGACCCAACAGTACATGAAAAGGAGTATTCACCATGACCAAGTGGGATTTATCCCTGGGCTGCAAGGCTGGTTCAACATCCGCAAATCAGTCAACGTGATCAAATACATTAACAAAAGAAAGAACGAGAATCATATGATCCTCCCAAGAGATGCAGAAAAAGCATTGGACAAAGTACAGCAACCTTTCTGGATCAAAACTCTTCAGAGTATAGGGACAGCGGGTACATACCTCAATATCATAAAAGCCATCTACGAAAACGCTACAGCGAATATCATTCTCAATGGGGAAAAGCTGAGATCTTTTCCCCTAAAGTCAGCAACGCGGCAGGGATAGCCACTCTCACCACTGCTATTCAACATAGTATTAGAAGTCCTAGCCACAGCAATCAGACAACAAAAAGTAATCCAAGGCATCCAAATCGGCAGAGAGGAAGTCAAACTCTCACTCTTGGCAGATGATATGATACTTTATGTGGAAAACCCAAAAGACTCCACCCCAAAACTGCTAGAACTCACACAGCAATTCCGTCAAGTAGCAGGCTATAAAATCAATGCACAGGAATCAGTGGCATTCCTATACACCAACAACAAGACAGAAGAGAGACAAATCAAGGAGTCGATCCCATTCACAACTGCACCCAAAACCAGAAGAGACCTAGGAATATATTCATCCCAAGAGGCAAAGGATCTGTACTCAGAAAACTACAAAATACGCAGGAAAGAAATTGAAGAAGACACAAAGAAACGGAAAAACGTTCCATGCTCATGGATTGGGAGAACCAACATTGTGAAGAGGTCAATGCTACCTAGAGCAATCTACACATGCAATGCAATCCCCATCAAAATACCATCCACTTTTTTCCAGGAAATGGAACAAATACTCCTAAAATTTGAATGGAACCAGAAGAGACCCCGAATAGCCAGAGGAATATTGAGAAAGAAAAGCAAAGCTGGCGGCATCACAATTCTGGACTTCCAGCTCTATGACAAAGCTGTCATCATCAAGACAGTATGGTACTGGCACAAAAACAGACACATGGATCCATGGAACAGAATCGAGAGCCCAGAAATGGACCCTCAACTCTATGGTCAACTTATCTTCGACAGAGCAGGAAGGAATGTCCAATGGTAAAAAGAGAGTCTCTTCAACAACTGGTGTTGGGAGAATTGGACAGCCCCATGCAGAAGAATGACACTGGACCATTTCCTGACACCACACACAAAAGTAGACTCCAAATGGTTGAAAGACCTCAATGTGAGACAGGAGTCCATCAAAATCCTAAAGGAGAACACAGGTAGCAAGCACTTCGACCTCAGCCGCAGCAACTTCTTCCTAGAAACATCACCAAAGGCACGGGAAGCCAGGGCAAAAATGAACTATTGGGATTTCATCAAGATAAAAAGCTTTGGCACAGCAAAAGAAACAGTCCACAAAACCAAAAGACAACCGACAGAATGGGAGAAATTATTTGCAAATGACCTATCAGATAAAGGGCTACTACCCAATATGTATAAAAACTTATCAAACTCAACACCCAAAGAACAAATAATCCAATCAAGAAATAGGCAGAAGACATGAACAGACATTTTTCCAAAGAAGACATCCAAATGGCCCACAGGCACATGAAAAAGTGCTCAACACGGCTTGGCATCAGAGAAATCCAAATGAAAACCTCAATGAGATACCACCTCACACCCGTCAGAATGGCTCAAATGAACAAGTCAGGGAACGACAGAATTTGGCGGGGATGTGGAGATAGGGGAACCCGCCGACACTGGTGGTGGGAATGCAAGCTGCTGCAACCCCTCTGGAAAACAGTATGGAGGTTCCTCACACAGTTGAAATTAGAGCTACCATTCGATCCAACATTTGCACTCCTGGGTATTTACCCCAAAGATACAAATGTAGGGACCCGAAGCGGTACGTGCACCCCATTGTTTATAGCAGCAATGTCCACAATAGCCAAACTGTGGAAACAGCCAAGATGTCCATCGACAGATGAATGGATAAAGAAGAGGTGGTATATATATACACAATGGACTATTACGCAACCATCAAAAGGAATGAGATGTTGCCATGGACAACGACGTGGATGGAACTGGAGGGTCCGACGATTAGTGAAATAAGTCAATCAGAGAAAGACATGTATCATATGACCCCACTGATATGAGGGATTCTTAATCTCAGGAACAGAGTGAGGCTTGCTGGAGTGGTCGGGGGTGGGAGGGATGGGGTGGCTGGGTGATAGACATTGGGGAGGGTATGAGCTACGGTGAGCGCTGTGAATTGTGTAAGACTGTTGAATCACAGATCTGTACTTCTGAAACAACGCAACATATTTTAAGAATAAAGGAAAAGAAGGAGACAGCAGGAGTGGAAGAATGAAGGGGAGTTAGTGAGAGGATGAGACGGACCAGGAGAGATGATGGGTTCTGAAAAAAAATCTGAGGTTTCTAGAGGGGAGGTGGGTCGGGGGATTGGTTAGCCTGGTGGTGGGTATTAAAGAGGGCACATTCTCCATGGAGCACTGTGTGTTAGGAACAAACAATGAATCATGGGACACTACACCAAAACAAAGGATGTACTCCATGGTGATTAACAAAGCAATAAAAAACAAAGACTGTAATAAGAGATGAAGAAGGACACTATATCCTACTTAATGGGTCTATCCAACAAGAAGATCTCACAATTGTAAATATCTATGCCCCGAACATGGGAGCATCCAATTATATAAGGCAATTAAGAAGAAAACAAAGAAACACATTGACCACCTTACAATCATAGTGGGGGACTTTAACACCCCCCCTGACTGAAATGGCCAGATCATCTAAGCAAAAGATCAACAAGGAAATAAAGACTTTAAATGACACACTGGACCAAATGGACTTCACAGACATATTCAGAACATTCCATCCCAATGCAACGGAATACACATTCTTCTCTAGTGCCCATGGAACATTCTCCAGAATGGATCACATCCTAGGTCACAAATCAGGTCTCAACCGGTACCCAAAGATTGGGATCATTCCCTGCACATTTTCAGACCACAATGTTTTGAAACTAGAACTCAATCACAAGAGGAGAGTCGGAAAGAACTCAAATACATGGAGGCTAAAGAGCATCCTACGAAAGAATGAATGGGTCAACCAGGAAATTAAAGAAGAATTTAAAAAGTTCATGGAAACCAATGAAAATGAAAACTCAACTGTCCAAAATCTTTGGGATACAGCCAAGGCAGTCCTGCGAGGAAAGTATATAGCAATACAAGCCTTTCTCAAGAAACAAGAAAGGTCTCAAATACACACCCAACCCTACACCTAAAGGAGCTGGAGAAAGAACGGCAAATAAAGCCTAAACCCAGCAGGAGAAGAGAAATCATGCAGTTCAGAGCAGAAATCAATGAAATAGAACCCAGAAGAACAGTAGAAGTGATCAACGGAACTAGGAGCTGGTACTTTGAAAGAATTCACAAGATTGATACACCCCTGTCCAGGCTGATCAAAAAGAAAAGAGAAATGACCCAAATCAACAAAATCATGAATGAAAGAGGAGAGATCACAAACAACACCAAAGAAATACAAACAATTATAAGAACGTAATCTGAGCAACCCTAGGGCAGCAAATTCCATAACCTGGAAGAAATGGGTGCATTCCTAGAGATGTGTCAACTAACAAAACTGACCCAGGAAGAAATAGAAAACATGAACAGTCCTATAACCACGAAGGCAATTGAAGTAGTCATCAAAAACCTCCCAAGAAACCAAAGCCCAGGGCCAGATGGTTTCCCAGGGGAATTCTATCAGACATTTAAAGAAGAATTAATACCTATTCTCCTGAAACTGTTCCAAACAATAGAAATGGAAGGAAAACTTCCAAACTCATTTATGAGGCCACCATTACCTTGATTCCAAAACCAGACAAAGATCCCATCAAAAAGGAGAATTAGAGACCAATATCCTCGATGAACATCGATGCAAAAATTCTCACCAAAATACTAGCCAAGAGGACCCAACAGTACATGAAAAGGAGTATTCACCATGACCAAGTGGGATTTATCCCTGGGCTGCAAGGCTGGTTCAACATCCGCAAATCAGTCAACGTGATCAAATACATTAACAAAAGAAAGAACGAGAATCATATGATCCTCCCAAGAGATGCAGAAAAAGCATTGGACAAAGTACAGCAACCTTTCTGGATCAAAACTCTTCAGAGTATAGGGACAGCGGGTACATACCTCAATATCATAAAAGCCATCTACGAAAACGCTACAGCGAATATCATTCTCAATGGGGAAAAGCTGAGATCTTTTCCCCTAAAGTCAGCAACGCGGCAGGGATAGCCACTCTCACCACTGCTATTCAACATAGTATTAGAAGTCCTAGCCACAGCAATCAGACAACAAAAAGTAATCCAAGGCATCCAAATCGGCAGAGAGGAAGTCAAACTCTCACTCTTGGCAGATGATATGATACTTTATGTGGAAAACCCAAAAGACTCCACCCCAAAACTGCTAGAACTCACACAGCAATTCCGTCAAGTAGCAGGCTATAAAATCAATGCACAGGAATCAGTGGCATTCCTATACACCAACAACAAGACAGAAGAGAGACAAATCAAGGAGTCGATCCCATTCACAACTGCACCCAAAACCAGAAGAGACCTAGGAATATATTCATCCCAAGAGGCAAAGGATCTGTACTCAGAAAACTACAAAATACGCAGGAAAGAAATTGAAGAAGACACAAAGAAACGGAAAAACGTTCCATGCTCATGGATTGGGAGAACCAACATTGTGAAGAGGTCAATGCTACCTAGAGCAATCTACACATGCAATGCAATCCCCATCAAAATACCATCCACTTTTTTCCAGGAAATGGAACAAATACTCCTAAAATTTGAATGGAACCAGAAGAGACCCCGAATAGCCAGAGGAATATTGAGAAAGAAAAGCAAAGCTGGCGGCATCACAATTCTGGACTTCCAGCTCTATGACAAAGCTGTCATCATCAAGACAGTATGGTACTGGCACAAAAACAGACACATGGATCCATGGAACAGAATCGAGAGCCCAGAAATGGACCCTCAACTCTATGGTCAACTTATCTTCGACAGAGCAGGAAGGAATGTCCAATGGTAAAAAGAGAGTCTCTTCAACAACTGGTGTTGGGAGAATTGGACAGCCCCATGCAGAAGAATGACACTGGACCATTTCCTGACACCACACACAAAAGTAGACTCCAAATGGTTGAAAGACCTCAATGTGAGACAGGAGTCCATCAAAATCCTAAAGGAGAACACAGGTAGCAAGCACTTCGACCTCAGCCGCAGCAACTTCTTCCTAGAAACATCACCAAAGGCACGGGAAGCCAGGGCAAAAATGAACTATTGGGATTTCATCAAGATAAAAAGCTTTGGCACAGCAAAAGAAACAGTCCACAAAACCAAAAGACAACCGACAGAATGGGAGAAATTATTTGCAAATGACCTATCAGATAAAGGGCTACTACCCAATATGTATAAAAACTTATCAAACTCAACACCCAAAGAACAAATAATCCAATCAAGAAATAGGCAGAAGACATGAACAGACATTTTTCCAAAGAAGACATCCAAATGGCCCACAGGCACATGAAAAAGTGCTCAACACGGCTTGGCATCAGAGAAATCCAAATGAAAACCTCAATGAGATACCACCTCACACCCGTCAGAATGGCTCAAATGAACAAGTCAGGGAACGACAGAATTTGGCGGGGATGTGGAGATAGGGGAACCCGCCGACACTGGTGGTGGGAATGCAAGCTGCTGCAACCCCTCTGGAAAACAGTATGGAGGTTCCTCACACAGTTGAAATTAGAGCTACCATTCGATCCAACATTTGCACTCCTGGGTATTTACCCCAAAGATACAAATGTAGGGACCCGAAGCGGTACGTGCACCCCATTGTTTATAGCAGCAATGTCCACAATAGCCAAACTGTGGAAACAGCCAAGATGTCCATCGACAGATGAATGGATAAAGAAGAGGTGGTATATATATACACAATGGACTATTACGCAACCATCAAAAGGAATGAGATGTTGCCATGGACAACGACGTGGATGGAACTGGAGGGTCCGACGATTAGTGAAATAAGTCAATCAGAGAAAGACATGTATCATATGACCCCACTGATATGAGGGATTCTTAATCTCAGGAACAGAGTGAGGCTTGCTGGAGTGGTCGGGGGTGGGAGGGATGGGGTGGCTGGGTGATAGACATTGGGGAGGGTATGAGCTACGGTGAGCGCTGTGAATTGTGTAAGACTGTTGAATCACAGATCTGTACTTCTGAAACAACGCAACATATTTTAAGAATAAAGGAAAAGAAGGAGACAGCAGGAGTGGAAGAATGAAGGGGAGTTAGTGAGAGGATGAGACGGACCAGGAGAGATGATGGGTTCTGAAAAAAAATCTGAGGTTTCTAGAGGGGAGGTGGGTCGGGGGATTGGTTAGCCTGGTGGTGGGTATTAAAGAGGGCACATTCTCCATGGAGCACTGTGTGTTAGGAACAAACAATGAATCATGGGACACTACACCAAAACAAAGGATGTACTCCATGGTGATTAACAAAGCAATAAAAAACAAAGACTGTAATAAGAGATGAAGAAGGACACTATATCCTACTTAATGGGTCTATCCAACAAGAAGATCTCACAATTGTAAATATCTATGCCCCGAACATGGGAGCATCCAATTATATAAGGCAATTAAGAAGAAAACAAAGAAACACATTGACCACCTTACAATCATAGTGGGGGACTTTAACACCCCCCCTGACTGAAATGGCCAGATCATCTAAGCAAAAGATCAACAAGGAAATAAAGACTTTAAATGACACACTGGACCAAATGGACTTCACAGACATATTCAGAACATTCCATCCCAATGCAACGGAATACACATTCTTCTCTAGTGCCCATGGAACATTCTCCAGAATGGATCACATCCTAGGTCACAAATCAGGTCTCAACCGGTACCCAAAGATTGGGATCATTCCCTGCACATTTTCAGACCACAATGTTTTGAAACTAGAACTCAATCACAAGAGGAGAGTCGGAAAGAACTCAAATACATGGAGGCTAAAGAGCATCCTACGAAAGAATGAATGGGTCAACCAGGAAATTAAAGAAGAATTTAAAAAGTTCATGGAAACCAATGAAAATGAAAACTCAACTGTCCAAAATCTTTGGGATACAGCCAAGGCAGTCCTGCGAGGAAAGTATATAGCAATACAAGCCTTTCTCAAGAAACAAGAAAGGTCTCAAATACACACCCAACCCTACACCTAAAGGAGCTGGAGAAAGAACGGCAAATAAAGCCTAAACCCAGCAGGAGAAGAGAAATCATGCAGTTCAGAGCAGAAATCAATGAAATAGAACCCAGAAGAACAGTAGAAGTGATCAACGGAACTAGGAGCTGGTACTTTGAAAGAATTCACAAGATTGATACACCCCTGTCCAGGCTGATCAAAAAGAAAAGAGAAATGACCCAAATCAACAAAATCATGAATGAAAGAGGAGAGATCACAAACAACACCAAAGAAATACAAACAATTATAAGAACGTAATCTGAGCAACCCTAGGGCAGCAAATTCCATAACCTGGAAGAAATGGGTGCATTCCTAGAGATGTGTCAACTAACAAAACTGACCCAGGAAGAAATAGAAAACATGAACAGTCCTATAACCACGAAGGCAATTGAAGTAGTCATCAAAAACCTCCCAAGAAACCAAAGCCCAGGGCCAGATGGTTTCCCAGGGGAATTCTATCAGACATTTAAAGAAGAATTAATACCTATTCTCCTGAAACTGTTCCAAACAATAGAAATGGAAGGAAAACTTCCAAACTCATTTATGAGGCCACCATTACCTTGATTCCAAAACCAGACAAAGATCCCATCAAAAAGGAGAATTAGAGACCAATATCCTTGATGAACATCGATGCAAAAATTCTCACCAAAATACTAGCCAAGAGGACCCAACAGTACATGAAAAGGAGTATTCACCATGACCAAGTGGGATTTATCCCTGGGCTGCAAGGCTGGTTCAACATCCGCAAATCAGTCAACGTGATCAAATACATTAACAAAAGAAAGAACGAGAATCATATGATCCTCCCAAGAGATGCAGAAAAAGCATTGGACAAAGTACAGCAACCTTTCTGGATCAAAACTCTTCAGAGTATAGGGACAGCGGGTACATACCTCAATATCATAAAAGCCATCTACGAAAACCCTACAACGAATATCATTCTCAATGGGGAAAAGCTGAGATCTTTTCCCCTAAAGTCAGCAACGCGGCAGGGATAGCCACTCTCACCACTGCTATTCAACATAGTATTAGAAGTCCTAGCCACAGCAATCAGACAACAAAAAGTAATCCAAGGCATCCAAATCGGCAGAGAGGAAGTCAAACTCTCACTCTTGGCAGATGATATGATACTTTATGTGGAAAACACAAAAGACTCCACCCCAAAACTGCTAGAACTCACACAGCAATTCCGTCAAGTAGCAGGCTATAAAATCAATGCACAGGAATCAGTGGCATTCCTATACACCAACAACAAGACAGAAGAGAGACAAATCAAGGAGTCGATCCCATTCACAACTGCACCCAAAACCAGAAGAGACCTAGGAATATATTCATCCCAAGAGGCAAAGGATCTGTACTCAGAAAACTACAAAATACGCAGGAAAGAAATTGAAGAAGACACAAAGAAACGGAAAAACGTTCCATGCTCATGGATTGGGAGAACCAACATTGTGAAGAGGTCAATGCTACCTAGAGCAATCTACACATGCAATGCAATCCCCATCAAAATACCATCCACTTTTTTCCACGAAATGGAATAAATAATCCTAAAATTTGAATGGAACCTGAAGAGACCCCGAGTAGCCAGAGGAATATTGAGAAAGAAAAGCAAAGCTGGCGGCATCACAATTCTGGACTTCCAGCTCTATGACAAAGCTGTCATCATCAAGACAGTATGGTACTTGCACAAAAACAGACACATGGATCCATGGAACACAATCGAGAGCCCAGAAATGGACCCTCAACTCTATGGTCAACTTATCTTTGACAGAGCAGGAAGGAATGTCCAATGGCAAAAAGAGAGTCTCTTCAACAACTGGTGTTGGGAGAATTGGACAGCCCCATGCAGAAGAATGACACTGGACCATTTCCTGACACCACACACAGAAGTAGACGCCAAATGGTTGAAAGACCTCAATGTGAGACAGGAGTCCATCAAAATCCTAAAGGAGGACACAGGTAGCAAGCACTTCGACCTCAGCCGCAGCAACTTCTTCCTAGAAACATCACCAAAGGCACGGGAAGCCAGGGCAAAAATGAACTATTGGGATTTCATCAAGATAAAAAGCTTTGGCACAGCAAAAGAAACAGTCCACAAAACCAAAAGACAACCGACAGAATGGGAGAAATTATTTGCAAATGACATATCAGATAAAGGGCTACTATCCAATATGTATAAAAACTTATCAAACTCAACACCCAAAGAACAAATAATCCAATCAAGAAATAGGCAGAAGACATGAACAGACATTTTTCCAAAGAAGACATCCAAATGGCCCACAGGCACATGAAAAAGTGCTCAACACGGCTCGGCATCAGGGAAATCCAAATCAAAACCTCAATGAGATACCCCCTCACACCCGTCAGAATGGCTCAAATGAACAAGTCAGGGAACGACAGAGGTTGGCGGGGATGTGGAGAAAGGGGAACCCTCTTACACTGGTGGTGGGAATGCAAGCTGTTGCAACCCCTCTGGAAAAGTGTATGGAGGTTCCTCAAACAGTTATAATTAGAGCTACCATTCGATCCAGCAATTGCACTCCTGGGTATTTACCCCAAAGATACAAATGTAGGGACCCGAAGCGGTACGTGCACCCCATTGTTTATAGCAGCAATATCCACAATGGCCAAACGGTGGAAAGAGCCAAGATGTCCATCGACAGATGAATGGATAAAGAAGAGGTGGTATATATATACACAATGGACTATTACGCAGCCATCAAAAGGAATGAGGTGTTGCCATGGACAACGACGTGGATGGAACTGGAGGGTCCGACGATTAGTGAAATAAGTCAATCAGAGAAAGACATGTATCATATGACCTCACTGATATGAGGGATTCTTAATCTCAGGAACAGAGTGAGGCTTGCTGGAGTGGTCGGGGGGGGGGGATGGGGTGGCTGGGTGATAGACTTTGGGGAGGGTATGAGCTACGGTGAGCGCTGTGAATTGTGTAAGACTGTTGAATCACAGATCTGTACTTCTGAAACAAATAACGCAACATATTTTAAGAATAAAGGAAAACAAGGAGACAGCAGGAGAGGAAGAATGAAGGGGAGTTAGTGAGAGGGGGAGACGGACCAGGAGAGATGATGGATTCTGAAAAAAAATCCGAGGTTTCTAGAGGGGAGGTGGGTCGGTGGATTGGTTTGACTGGTGATGGTTATTAAAGAGGGCACATTCTGCATGGAGCACTGTGTGTTAGGAACAAACAATGAATCATGGGACAGTACACCAAAACAAATGATGTAGTACATGGTGATTAACAAAGCAATAAAAAACAAAGACTGTAATAAGAGATGAAGAAGGACACTATATCCTACTTAATGGGTCTATCCAACAAGAAGATCTCACAATTGTAAATATCTATGCCCCGAACATGGGAGCATCCAATTATATAAGGCAATTAAGAAGAAAAGCAAAGAAACACATTGACCACCATACAATCATAGTGGGGGACTTTAACACCCCCCTGACTGAAATGGCCAGATCATCTAAGCAAAAGATCAACAAGGAAATAAAGACTTTAAATGACACACTGGACCAAATGGACTTCACAGACATATTCAGAACGTTCCATCCCAATGCAACGGAATACACATTCTTCTCTAGTGCCCATGGAACATTCTCCAGAATGGATCACATCCTAGGTCACAAATCAGGTCTCAACCGGTACCCAAAGATTGGGATCATTCCCTGCACATTTTCAGACCACAATGTTTTGAAACTAGAACTCAATCACAAGAGGAGAGTCGGAAAGAACTCAAATACATGGAGGCTAAAGAGCATCCTACGAAAGAATGAATGGGTCAACCAGGAAATTAAAGAAGAATTTAAAAAGTTCATGGAAACCAATGAAAATGAAAACTCAACTGTCCAAAATCTTTGGGATACAGCCAAGGCAGTCCTGCGAGGAAAGTATATAGCAATACAAGCCTTTCTCAAGAAACAAGAAAGGTCTCAAATACACACCCAACCCTACACCTAAAGGAGCTGGAGAAAGAACGGCAAATAAAGCCTAAACCCAGCAGGAGAAGAGAAATCATGCAGTTCAGAGCAGAAATCAATGAAATAGAACCCAGAAGAACAGTAGAAGTGATCAACGGAACTAGGAGCTGGTACTTTGAAAGAATTCACAAGATTGATACACCCCTGTCCAGGCTGATCAAAAAGAAAAGAGAAATGACCCAAATCAACAAAATCAAGAATGAAAGAGGAGAGATCACAAACAACACCAAAGAAATACAAACAATTATAAGAACGTAATCTGAGCAACCCTAGGGCAGCAAATTCCATAACCTGGAAGAAATGGGTGCATTCCTAGAGATGTGTCAACTAACAAAACTGACCCAGGAAGAAATAGAAAACATGAACAGTCCTATAACCAAGAAGGCAATTGAAGTAGTCATCAAAAACCTCCCAAGAAACCAAAGCCCAGGGCCAGATGGTTTCCCAGGGGAATTCTATCAGACATTTAAAGAAGAATTAATACCTATTCTCCTGAAACTGTTCCAAACAATAGAAATGGAAGGAAAACTTCCAAACTCATTTATGAGGCCACCATTACCTTGATTCCAAAACCAGACAAAGATCCCATCAAAAAGGAGAATTAGAGACCAATATCCTCGATGAACATCGATGCAAAAATTCTCACCAAAATACTAGCCAAGAGGACCCAACAGTACATGAAAAGGAGTATTCACCATGACCAAGTGGGATTTATCCCTGGGCTGCAAGGCTGGTTCAACATCCGCAAATCAGTCAACGTGATCAAATACATTAACAAAAGAAAGAACGAGAATCATATGATCCTCCCAAGAGATGCAGAAAAAGCATTGGACAAAGTACAGCAACCTTTCTGGATCAAAACTCTTCAGAGTATAGGGACAGCGGGTACATACCTCAATATCATAAAAGCCATCTACGAAAACGCTACAGCGAATATCATTCTCAATGGGGAAAAGCTGAGATCTTTTCCCCTAAAGTCAGCAACGCGGCAGGGATAGCCACTCTCACCACTGCTATTCAACATAGTATTAGAAGTCCTAGCCACAGCAATCAGACAACAAAAAGTAATCCAAGGCATCCAAATCGGCAGAGAGGAAGTCAAACTCTCACTCTTGGCAGATGATATGATACTTTATGTGGAAAACCCAAAAGACTCCACCCCAAAACTGCTAGAACTCACACAGCAATTCCGTCAAGTAGCAGGCTATAAAATCAATGCACAGGAATCAGTGGCATTCCTATACACCAACAACAAGACAGAAGAGAGACAAATCAAGGAGTCGATCCCATTCACAACTGCACCCAAAACCAGAAGAGACCTAGGAATATATTCATCCCAAGAGGCAAAGGATCTGTACTCAGAAAACTACAAAATACGCAGGAAAGAAATTGAAGAAGACACAAAGAAACGGAAAAACGTTCCATGCTCATGGATTGGGAGAACCAACATTGTGAAGAGGTCAATGCTACCTAGAGCAATCTACACATGCAATGCAATCCCCATCAAAATACCATCCACTTTTTTCCAGGAAATGGAACAAATACTCCTAAAATTTGAATGGAACCAGAAGAGACCCCGAATAGCCAGAGGAATATTGAGAAAGAAAAGCAAAGCTGGCGGCATCACAATTCTGGACTTCCAGCTCTATGACAAAGCTGTCATCATCAAGACAGTATGGTACTGGCACAAAAACAGACACATGGATCCATGGAACAGAATCGAGAGCCCAGAAATGGACCCTCAACTCTATGGTCAACTTATCTTCGACAGAGCAGGAAGGAATGTCCAATGGTAAAAAGAGAGTCTCTTCAACAACTGGTGTTGGGAGAATTGGACAGCCCCATGCAGAAGAATGACACTGGACCATTTCCTGACACCACACACAAAAGTAGACTCCAAATGGTTGAAAGACCTCAATGTGAGACAGGAGTCCATCAAAATCCTAAAGGAGAACACAGGTAGCAAGCACTTCGACCTCAGCCGCAGCAACTTCTTCCTAGAAACATCACCAAAGGCACGGGAAGCCAGGGCAAAAATGAACTATTGGGATTTCATCAAGATAAAAAGCTTTGGCACAGCAAAAGAAACAGTCCACAAAACCAAAAGACAACCGACAGAATGGGAGAAATTATTTGCAAATGACCTATCAGATAAAGGGCTACTACCCAATATGTATAAAAACTTATCAAACTCAACACCCAAAGAACAAATACTCCAATCAAGAAATAGGCAGAAGACATGAACAGACATTTTTCCAAAGAAGACATCCAAATGGCCCACAGGCACATGAAAAAGTGCTCAACACGGCTTGGCATCAGAGAAATCCAAATGAAAACCTCAATGAGATACCACCTCACACCCGTCAGAATGGCTCAAATGAACAAGTCAGGGAACGACAGAATTTGGCGGGGATGTGGAGATAGGGGAACCCGCCGACACTGGTGGTGGGAATGCAAGCTGCTGCAACCCCTCTGGAAAACAGTATGGAGGTTCCTCACACAGTTGAAATTAGAGCTACCATTCGATCCAACATTTGCACTCCTGGGTATTTACCCCAAAGATACAAATGTAGGGACCCGAAGCGGTACGTGCACCCCATTGTTTATAGCAGCAATGTCCACAATAGCCAAACTGTGGAAACAGCCAAGATGTCCATCGACAGATGAATGGATAAAGAAGAGGTGGTATATATATACACAATGGACTATTACGCAACCATCAAAAGGAATGAGATGTTGCCATGGACAACGACGTGGATGGAACTGGAGGGTCCGACGATTAGTGAAATAAGTCAATCAGAGAAAGACATGTATCATATGACCCCACTGATATGAGGGATTCTTAATCTCAGGAACAGAGTGAGGCTTGCTGGAGTGGTCGGGGGTGGGAGGGATGGGGTGGCTGGGTGATAGACATTGGGGAGGGTATGAGCTACGGTGAGCGCTGTGAATTGTGTAAGACTGTTGAATCACAGATCTGTACTTCTGAAACAACGCAACATATTTTAAGAATAAAGGAAAAGAAGGAGACAGCAGGAGTGGAAGAATGAAGGGGAGTTAGTGAGAGGATGAGACGGACCAGGAGAGATGATGGGTTCTGAAAAAAAATCTGAGGTTTCTAGAGGGGAGGTGGGTCGGGGGATTGGTTAGCCTGGTGGTGGGTATTAAAGAGGGCACATTCTCCATGGAGCACTGTGTGTTAGGAACAAACAATGAATCATGGGACACTACACCAAAACAAAGGATGTACTCCATGGTGATTAACAAAGCAATAAAAAACAAAGACTGTAATAAGAGATGAAGAAGGACACTATATCCTACTTAATGGGTCTATCCAACAAGAAGATCTCACAATTGTAAATATCTATGCCCCGAACATGGGAGCATCCAATTATATAAGGCAATTAAGAAGAAAACAAAGAAACACATTGACCACCTTACAATCATAGTGGGGGACTTTAACACCCCCCCTGACTGAAATGGCCAGATCATCTAAGCAAAAGATCAACAAGGAAATAAAGACTTTAAATGACACACTGGACCAAATGGACTTCACAGACATATTCAGAACATTCCATCCCAATGCAACGGAATACACATTCTTCTCTAGTGCCCATGGAACATTCTCCAGAATGGATCACATCCTAGGTCACAAATCAGGTCTCAACCGGTACCCAAAGATTGGGATCATTCCCTGCACATTTTCAGACCACAATGTTTTGAAACTAGAACTCAATCACAAGAGGAGAGTCGGAAAGAACTCAAATACATGGAGGCTAAAGAGCATCCTACGAAAGAATGAATGGGTCAACCAGGAAATTAAAGAAGAATTTAAAAAGTTCATGGAAACCAATGAAAATGAAAACTCAACTGTCCAAAATCTTTGGGATACAGCCAAGGCAGTCCTGCGAGGAAAGTATATAGCAATACAAGCCTTTCTCAAGAAACAAGAAAGGTCTCAAATACACACCCAACCCTACACCTAAAGGAGCTGGAGAAAGAACGGCAAATAAAGCCTAAACCCAGCAGGAGAAGAGAAATCATGCAGTTCAGAGCAGAAATCAATGAAATAGAACCCAGAAGAACAGTAGAAGTGATCAACGGAACTAGGAGCTGGTACTTTGAAAGAATTCACAAGATTGATACACCCCTGTCCAGGCTGATCAAAAAGAAAAGAGAAATGACCCAAATCAACAAAATCATGAATGAAAGAGGAGAGATCACAAACAACACCAAAGAAATACAAACAATTATAAGAACGTAATCTGAGCAACCCTAGGGCAGCAAATTCCATAACCTGGAAGAAATGGGTGCATTCCTAGAGATGTGTCAACTAACAAAACTGACCCAGGAAGAAATAGAAAACATGAACAGTCCTATAACCACGAAGGCAATTGAAGTAGTCATCAAAAACCTCCCAAGAAACCAAAGCCCAGGGCCAGATGGTTTCCCAGGGGAATTCTATCAGACATTTAAAGAAGAATTAATACCTATTCTCCTGAAACTGTTCCAAACAATAGAAATGGAAGGAAAACTTCCAAACTCATTTATGAGGCCACCA
This sequence comes from Eumetopias jubatus, assembly GCF_037043125.1. Classification (NCBI taxonomy): domain Eukaryota; kingdom Metazoa; phylum Chordata; class Mammalia; order Carnivora; family Otariidae; genus Eumetopias; species Eumetopias jubatus. Next base: position 850,326 of record NW_028274825.1, read on the forward strand.
TTACCTTGATTCCAAAACCAGACAAAGATCCCATCAAAAAGGAGAATTAGAGACCAATATCCTCGATGAACATCGATGCAAAAATTCTCACCAAAATACTAGCCAAGAGGACCCAACAGTACATGAAAAGGAGTATTCACCATGACCAAGTGGGATTTATCCCTGGGCTGCAAGGCTGGTTCAACATCCGCAAATCAGTCAACGTGATCAAATACATTAACAAAAGAAAGAACGAGAATCATATGATCCTCCCAAGAGATGCAGAAAAAGCATTGGACAAAGTACAGCAACCTTTCTGGATCAAAACTCTTCAGAGTATAGGGACAGCGGGTACATACCTCAATATCATAAAAGCCATCTACGAAAACGCTACAGCGAATATCATTCTCAATGGGGAAAAGCTGAGATCTTTTCCCCTAAAGTCAGCAACGCGGCAGGGATAGCCACTCTCACCACTGCTATTCAACATAGTATTAGAAGTCCTAGCCACAGCAATCAGACAACAAAAAGTAATCCAAGGCATCCAAATCGGCAGAGAGGAAGTCAAACTCTCACTCTTGGCAGATGATATGATACTTTATGTGGAAAACCCAAAAGACTCCACCCCAAAACTGCTAGAACTCACACAGCAATTCCGTCAAGTAGCAGGCTATAAAATCAATGCACAGGAATCAGTGGCATTCCTATACACCAACAACAAGACAGAAGAGAGACAAATCAAGGAGTCGATCCCATTCACAACTGCACCCAAAACCAGAAGAGACCTAGGAATATATTCATCCCAAGAGGCAAAGGATCTGTACTCAGAAAACTACAAAATACGCAGGAAAGAAATTGAAGAAGACACAAAGAAACGGAAAAACGTTCCATGCTCATGGATTGGGAGAACCAACATTGTGAAGAGGTCAATGCTACCTAGAGCAATCTACACATGCAATGCAATCCCCATCAAAATACCATCCACTTTTTTCCAGGAAATGGAACAAATACTCCTAAAATTTGAATGGAACCAGAAGAGACCCCGAATAGCCAGAGGAATATTGAGAAAGAAAAGCAAAGCTGGCGGCATCACAATTCTGGACTTCCAGCTCTATGACAAAGCTGTCATCATCAAGACAGTATGGTACTGGCACAAAAACAGACACATGGATCCATGGAACAGAATCGAGAGCCCAGAAATGGACCCTCAACTCTATGGTCAACTTATCTTCGACAGAGCAGGAAGGAATGTCCAATGGTAAAAAGAGAGTCTCTTCAACAACTGGTGTTGGGAGAATTGGACAGCCCCATGCAGAAGAATGACACTGGACCATTTCCTGACACCACACACAAAAGTAGACTCCAAATGGTTGAAAGACCTCAATGTGAGACAGGAGTCCATCAAAATCCTAAAGGAGAACACAGGTAGCAAGCACTTCGACCTCAGCCGCAGCAACTTCTTCCTAGAAACATCACCAAAGGCACGGGAAGCCAGGGCAAAAATGAACTATTGGGATTTCATCAAGATAAAAAGCTTTGGCACAGCAAAAGAAACAGTCCACAAAACCAAAAGACAACCGACAGAATGGGAGAAATTATTTGCAAATGACCTATCAGATAAAGGGCTACTACCCAATATGTATAAAAACTTATCAAACTCAACACCCAAAGAACAAATAATCCAATCAAGAAATAGGCAGAAGACATGAACAGACATTTTTCCAAAGAAGACATCCAAATGGCCCACAGGCACATGAAAAAGTGCTCAACACGGCTTGGCATCAGAGAAATCCAAATGAAAACCTCAATGAGATACCACCTCACACCCGTCAGAATGGCTCAAATGAACAAGTCAGGGAACGACAGAATTTGGCGGGGATGTGGAGATAGGGGAACCCGCCGACACTGGTGGTGGGAATGCAAGCTGCTGCAACCCCTCTGGAAAACAGTATGGAGGTTCCTCACACAGTTGAAATTAGAGCTACCATTCGATCCAACATTTGCACTCCTGGGTATTTACCCCAAAGATACAAATGTAGGGACCCGAAGCGGTACGTGCACCCCATTGTTTATAGCAGCAATGTCCACAATAGCCAAACTGTGGAAACAGCCAAGATGTCCATCGACAGATGAATGGATAAAGAAGAGGTGGTATATATATACACAATGGACTATTACGCAACCATCAAAAGGAATGAGATGTTGCCATGGACAACGACGTGGATGGAACTGGAGGGTCCGACGATTAGTGAAATAAGTCAATCAGAGAAAGACATGTATCATATGACCCCACTGATATGAGGGATTCTTAATCTCAGGAACAGAGTGAGGCTTGCTGGAGTGGTCGGGGGTGGGAGGGATGGGGTGGCTGGGTGATAGACATTGGGGAGGGTATGAGCTACGGTGAGCGCTGTGAATTGTGTAAGACTGTTGAATCACAGATCTGTACTTCTGAAACAACGCAACATATTTTAAGAATAAAGGAAAAGAAGGAGACAGCAGGAGTGGAAGAATGAAGGGGAGTTAGTGAGAGGATGAGACGGACCAGGAGAGATGATGGGTTCTGAAAAAAAATCTGAGGTTTCTAGAGGGGAGGTGGGTCGGGGGATTGGTTAGCCTGGTGGTGGGTATTAAAGAGGGCACATTCTCCATGGAGCACTGTGTGTTAGGAACAAACAATGAATCATGGGACACTACACCAAAACAAAGGATGTACTCCATGGTGATTAACAAAGCAATAAAAAACAAAGACTGTAATAAGAGATGAAGAAGGACACTATATCCTACTTAATGGGTCTATCCAACAAGAAGATCTCACAATTGTAAATATCTATGCCCCGAACATGGGAGCATCCAATTATATAAGGCAATTAAGAAGAAAACAAAGAAACACATTGACCACCTTACAATCATAGTGGGGGACTTTAACACCCCCCCTGACTGAAATGGCCAGATCATCTAAGCAAAAGATCAACAAGGAAATAAAGACTTTAAATGACACACTGGACCAAATGGACTTCACAGACATATTCAGAACATTCCATCCCAATGCAACGGAATACACATTCTTCTCTAGTGCCCATGGAACATTCTCCAGAATGGATCACATCCTAGGTCACAAATCAGGTCTCAACCGGTACCCAAAGATTGGGATCATTCCCTGCACATTTTCAGACCACAATGTTTTGAAACTAGAACTCAATCACAAGAGGAGAGTCGGAAAGAACTCAAATACATGGAGGCTAAAGAGCATCCTACGAAAGAATGAATGGGTCAACCAGGAAATTAAAGAAGAATTTAAAAAGTTCATGGAAACCAATGAAAATGAAAACTCAACTGTCCAAAATCTTTGGGATACAGCCAAGGCAGTCCTGCGAGGAAAGTATATAGCAATACAAGCCTTTCTCAAGAAACAAGAAAGGTCTCAAATACACACCCAACCCTACACCTAAAGGAGCTGGAGAAAGAACGGCAAATAAAGCCTAAACCCAGCAGGAGAAGAGAAATCATGCAGTTCAGAGCAGAAATCAATGAAATAGAACCCAGAAGAACAGTAGAAGTGATCAACGGAACTAGGAGCTGGTACTTTGAAAGAATTCACAAGATTGATACACCCCTGTCCAGGCTGATCAAAAAGAAAAGAGAAATGACCCAAATCAACAAAATCATGAATGAAAGAGGAGAGATCACAAACAACACCAAAGAAATACAAACAATTATAAGAACGTAATCTGAGCAACCCTAGGGCAGCAAATTCCATAACCTGGAAGAAATGGGTGCATTCCTAGAGATGTGTCAACTAACAAAACTGACCCAGGAAGAAATAGAAAACATGAACAGTCCTATAACCACGAAGGCAATTGAAGTAGTCATCAAAAACCTCCCAAGAAACCAAAGCCCAGGGCCAGATGGTTTCCCAGGGGAATTCTATCAGACATTTAAAGAAGAATTAATACCTATTCTCCTGAAACTGTTCCAAACAATAGAAATGGAAGGAAAACTTCCAAACTCATTTATGAGGCCACCATTACCTTGATTCCAAAACCAGACAAAGATCCCATCAAAAAGGAGAATTAGAGACCAATATCCTTGATGAACATCGATGCAAAAATTCTCACCAAAATACTAGCCAAGAGGACCCAACAGTACATGAAAAGGAGTATTCACCATGACCAAGTGGGATTTATCCCTGGGCTGCAAGGCTGGTTCAACATCCGCAAATCAGTCAACGTGATCAAATACATTAACAAAAGAAAGAACGAGAATCATATGATCCTCCCAAGAGATGCAGAAAAAGCATTGGACAAAGTACAGCAACCTTTCTGGATCAAAACTCTTCAGAGTATAGGGACAGCGGGTACATACCTCAATATCATAAAAGCCATCTACGAAAACCCTACAACGAATATCATTCTCAATGGGGAAAAGCTGAGATCTTTTCCCCTAAAGTCAGCAACGCGGCAGGGATAGCCACTCTCACCACTGCTATTCAACATAGTATTAGAAGTCCTAGCCACAGCAATCAGACAACAAAAAGTAATCCAAGGCATCCAAATCGGCAGAGAGGAAGTCAAACTCTCACTCTTGGCAGATGATATGATACTTTATGTGGAAAACACAAAAGACTCCACCCCAAAACTGCTAGAACTCACACAGCAATTCCGTCAAGTAGCAGGCTATAAAATCAATGCACAGGAATCAGTGGCATTCCTATACACCAACAACAAGACAGAAGAGAGACAAATCAAGGAGTCGATCCCATTCACAACTGCACCCAAAACCAGAAGAGACCTAGGAATATATTCATCCCAAGAGGCAAAGGATCTGTACTCAGAAAACTACAAAATACGCAGGAAAGAAATTGAAGAAGACACAAAGAAACGGAAAAACGTTCCATGCTCATGGATTGGGAGAACCAACATTGTGAAGAGGTCAATGCTACCTAGAGCAATCTACACATGCAATGCAATCCCCATCAAAATACCATCCACTTTTTTCCACGAAATGGAATAAATAATCCTAAAATTTGAATGGAACCTGAAGAGACCCCGAGTAGCCAGAGGAATATTGAGAAAGAAAAGCAAAGCTGGCGGCATCACAATTCTGGACTTCCAGCTCTATGACAAAGCTGTCATCATCAAGACAGTATGGTACTTGCACAAAAACAGACACATGGATCCATGGAACACAATCGAGAGCCCAGAAATGGACCCTCAACTCTATGGTCAACTTATCTTTGACAGAGCAGGAAGGAATGTCCAATGGCAAAAAGAGAGTCTCTTCAACAACTGGTGTTGGGAGAATTGGACAGCCCCATGCAGAAGAATGACACTGGACCATTTCCTGACACCACACACAGAAGTAGACGCCAAATGGTTGAAAGACCTCAATGTGAGACAGGAGTCCATCAAAATCCTAAAGGAGGACACAGGTAGCAAGCACTTCAACCTCAGCCGCAGCAACTTCTTCCTAGAAACATCACCAAAGGCACGGGAAGCCAGGGCAAAAATGAACTATTGGGATTTCATCAAGATAAAAAGCTTTGGCACAGCAAAAGAAACAGTCCACAAAACCAAAAGACAACCGACAGAATGGGAGAAATTATTTGCAAATGACATATCAGATAAAGGGCTACTATCCAATATGTATAAAAACTTATCAAACTCAACACCCAAAGAACAAATAATCCAATCAAGAAATAGGCAGAAGACATGAACAGACATTTTTCCAAAGAAGACATCCAAATGGCCCACAGGCACATGAAAAAGTGCTCAACACGGCTCGGCATCAGGGAAATCCAAATCAAAACCTCAATGAGATACCCCCTCACACCCGTCAGAATGGCTCAAATGAACAAGTCAGGGAACGACAGAGGTTGGCGGGGATGTGGAGAAAGGGGAACCCTCTTACACTGGTGGTGGGAATGCAAGCTGTTGCAACCCCTCTGGAAAAGTGTATGGAGGTTCCTCAAACAGTTATAATTAGAGCTACCATTCGATCCAGCAATTGCACTCCTGGGTATTTACCCCAAAGATACAAATGTAGGGACCCGAAGCGGTACGTGCACCCCATTGTTTATAGCAGCAATATCCACAATGGCCAAACGGTGGAAAGAGCCAAGATGTCCATCGACAGATGAATGGATAAAGAAGAGGTGGTATATATATACACAATGGACTATTACGCAGCCATCAAAAGGAATGAGGTGTTGCCATGGACAACGACGTGGATGGAACTGGAGGGTCCGACGATTAGTGAAATAAGTCAATCAGAGAAAGACATGTATCATATGACCTCACTGATATGAGGGATTCTTAATCTCAGGAACAGAGTGAGGCTTGCTGGAGTGGTCGGGGGGGGGGGATGGGGTGGCTGGGTGATAGACTTTGGGGAGGGTATGAGCTACGGTGAGCGCTGTGAATTGTGTAAGACTGTTGAATCACAGATCTGTACTTCTGAAACAAATAACGCAACATATTTTAAGAATAAAGGAAAACAAGGAGACAGCAGGAGAGGAAGAATGAAGGGGAGTTAGTGAGAGGGGGAGACGGACCAGGAGAGATGATGGATTCTGAAAAAAAATCCGAGGTTTCTAGAGGGGAGGTGGGTCGGTGGATTGGTTTGACTGGTGATGGTTATTAAAGAGGGCACATTCTGCATGGAGCACTGTGTGTTAGGAACAAACAATGAATCATGGGACAGTACACCAAAACAAATGATGTAGTACATGGTGATTAACAAAGCAATAAAAAACAAAGACTGTAATAAGAGATGAAGAAGGACACTATATCCTACTTAATGGGTCTATCCAACAAGAAGATCTCACAATTGTAAATATCTATGCCCCGAACATGGGAGCATCCAATTATATAAGGCAATTAAGAAGAAAAGCAAAGAAACACATTGACCACCATACAATCATAGTGGGGGACTTTAACACCCCCCTGACTGAAATGGCCAGATCATCTAAGCAAAAGATCAACAAGGAAATAAAGACTTTAAATGACACACTGGACCAAATGGACTTCACAGACATATTCAGAACGTTCCATCCCAATGCAACGGAATACACATTCTTCTCTAGTGCCCATGGAACATTCTCCAGAATGGATCACATCCTAGGTCACAAATCAGGTCTCAACCGGTACCCAAAGATTGGGATCATTCCCTGCACATTTTCAGACCACAATGTTTTGAAACTAGAACTCAATCACAAGAGGAGAGTCGGAAAGAACTCAAATACATGGAGGCTAAAGAGCATCCTACGAAAGAATGAATGGGTCAACCAGGAAATTAAAGAAGAATTTAAAAAGTTCATGGAAACCAATGAAAATGAAAACTCAACTGTCCAAAATCTTTGGGATACAGCCAAGGCAGTCCTGCGAGGAAAGTATATAGCAATACAAGCCTTTCTCAAGAAACAAGAAAGGTCTCAAATACACACCCAACCCTACACCTAAAGGAGCTGGAGAAAGAACGGCAAATAAAGCCTAAACCCAGCAGGAGAAGAGAAATCATGCAGTTCAGAGCAGAAATCAATGAAATAGAACCCAGAAGAACAGTAGAAGTGATCAACGGAACTAGGAGCTGGTACTTTGAAAGAATTCACAAGATTGATACACCCCTGTCCAGGCTGATCAAAAAGAAAAGAGAAATGACCCAAATCAACAAAATCAAGAATGAAAGAGGAGAGATCACAAACAACACCAAAGAAATACAAACAATTATAAGAACGTAATCTGAGCAACCCTAGGGCAGCAAATTCCATAACCTGGAAGAAATGGGTGCATTCCTAGAGATGTGTCAACTAACAAAACTGACCCAGGAAGAAATAGAAAACATGAACAGTCCTATAACCACGAAGGCAATTGAAGTAGTCATCAAAAACCTCCCAAGAAACCAAAGCCCAGGGCCAGATGGTTTCCCAGGGGAATTCTATCAGACATTTAAAGAAGAATTAATACCTATTCTCCTGAAACTGTTCCAAACAATAGAAATGGAAGGAAAACTTCCAAACTCATTTATGAGGCCACCATTACCTTGATTCCAAAACCAGACAAAGATCCCATCAAAAAGGAGAATTAGAGACCAATATCCTCGATGAACATCGATGCAAAAATTCTCACCAAAATACTAGCCAAGAGGACCCAACAGTACATGAAAAGGAGTATTCACCATGACCAAGTGGGATTTATCCCTGGGCTGCAAGGCTGGTTCAACATCCGCAAATCAGTCAACGTGATCAAATACATTAACAAAAGAAAGAACGAGAATCATATGATCCTCCCAAGAGATGCAGAAAAAGCATTGGACAAAGTACAGCAACCTTTCTGGATCAAAACTCTTCAGAGTATAGGGACAGCGGGTACATACCTCAATATCATAAAAGCCATCTACGAAAACGCTACAGCGAATATCATTCTCAATGGGGAAAAGCTGAGATCTTTTCCCCTAAAGTCAGCAACGCGGCAGGGATAGCCACTCTCACCACTGCTATTCAACATAGTATTAGAAGTCCTAGCCACAGCAATCAGACAACAAAAAGTAATCCAAGGCATCCAAATCGGCAGAGAGGAAGTCAAACTCTCACTCTTGGCAGATGATATGATACTTTATGTGGAAAACCCAAAAGACTCCACCCCAAAACTGCTAGAACTCACACAGCAATTCCGTCAAGTAGCAGGCTATAAAATCAATGCACAGGAATCAGTGGCATTCCTATACACCAACAACAAGACAGAAGAGAGACAAATCAAGGAGTCGATCCCATTCACAACTGCACCCAAAACCAGAAGAGACCTAGGAATATATTCATCCCAAGAGGCAAAGGATCTGTACTCAGAAAACTACAAAATACGCAGGAAAGAAATTGAAGAAGACACAAAGAAACGGAAAAACGTTCCATGCTCATGGATTGGGAGAACCAACATTGTGAAGAGGTCAATGCTACCTAGAGCAATCTACACATGCAATGCAATCCCCATCAAAATACCATCCACTTTTTTCCAGGAAATGGAACAAATACTCCTAAAATTTGAATGGAACCAGAAGAGACCCCGAATAGCCAGAGGAATATTGAGAAAGAAAAGCAAAGCTGGCGGCATCACAATTCTGGACTTCCAGCTCTATGACAAAGCTGTCATCATCAAGACAGTATGGTACTGGCACAAAAACAGACACATGGATCCATGGAACAGAATCGAGAGCCCAGAAATGGACCCTCAACTCTATGGTCAACTTATCTTCGACAGAGCAGGAAGGAATGTCCAATGGTAAAAAGAGAGTCTCTTCAACAACTGGTGTTGGGAGAATTGGACAGCCCCATGCAGAAGAATGACACTGGACCATTTCCTGACACCACACACAAAAGTAGACTCCAAATGGTTGAAAGACCTCAATGTGAGACAGGAGTCCATCAAAATCCTAAAGGAGAACACAGGTAGCAAGCACTTCGACCTCAGCCGCAGCAACTTCTTCCTAGAAACATCACCAAAGGCACGGGAAGCCAGGGCAAAAATGAACTATTGGGATTTCATCAAGATAAAAAGCTTTGGCACAGCAAAAGAAACAGTCCACAAAACCAAAAGACAACCGACAGAATGGGAGAAATTATTTGCAAATGACCTATCAGATAAAGGGCTACTACCCAATATGTATAAAAACTTATCAAACTCAACACCCAAAGAACAAATAATCCAATCAAGAAATAGGCAGAAGACATGAACAGACATTTTTCCAAAGAAGACATCCAAATGGCCCACAGGCACATGAAAAAGTGCTCAACACGGCTTGGCATCAGAGAAATCCAAATGAAAACCTCAATGAGATACCACCTCACACCCGTCAGAATGGCTCAAATGAACAAGTCAGGGAACGACAGAATTTGGCGGGGATGTGGAGATAGGGGAACCCGCCGACACTGGTGGTGGGAATGCAAGCTGCTGCAACCCCTCTGGAAAACAGTATGGAGGTTCCTCACACAGTTGAAATTAGAGCTACCATTCGATCCAACATTTGCACTCCTGGGTATTTACCCCAAAGATACAAATGTAGGGACCCGAAGCGGTACGTGCACCCCATTGTTTATAGCAGCAATGTCCACAATAGCCAAACTGTGGAAACAGCCAAGATGTCCATCGACAGATGAATGGATAAAGAAGAGGTGGTATATATATACACAATGGACTATTACGCAACCATCAAAAGGAATGAGATGTTGCCATGGACAACGACGTGGATGGAACTGGAGGGTCCGACGATTAGTGAAATAAGTCAATCAGAGAAAGACATGTATCATATGACCCCACTGATATGAGGGATTCTTAATCTCAGGAACAGAGTGAGGCTTGCTGGAGTGGTCGGGGGTGGGAGGGATGGGGTGGCTGGGTGATAGACATTGGGGAGGGTATGAGCTACGGTGAGCGCTGTGAATTGTGTAAGACTGTTGAATCACAGATCTGTACTTCTGAAACAACGCAACATATTTTAAGAATAAAGGAAAAGAAGGAGACAGCAGGAGTGGAAGAATGAAGGGGAGTTAGTGAGAGGATGAGACGGACCAGGAGAGATGATGGGTTCTGAAAAAAAATCTGAGGTTTCTAGAGGGGAGGTGGGTCGGGGGATTGGTTAGCCTGGTGGTGGGTATTAAAGAGGGCACATTCTCCATGGAGCACTGTGTGTTAGGAACAAACAATGAATCATGGGACACTACACCAAAACAAAGGATGTACTCCATGGTGATTAACAAAGCAATAAAAAACAAAGACTGTAATAAGAGATGAAGAAGGACACTATATCCTACTTAATGGGTCTATCCAACAAGAAGATCTCACAATTGTAAATATCTATGCCCCGAACATGGGAGCATCCAATTATATAAGGCAATTAAGAAGAAAACAAAGAAACACATTGACCACCTTACAATCATAGTGGGGGACTTTAACACCCCCCCTGACTGAAATGGCCAGATCATCTAAGCAAAAGATCAACAAGGAAATAAAGACTTTAAATGACACACTGGACCAAATGGACTTCACAGACATATTCAGAACATTCCATCCCAATGCAACGGAATACACATTCTTCTCTAGTGCCCATGGAACATTCTCCAGAATGGATCACATCCTAGGTCACAAATCAGGTCTCAACCGGTACCCAAAGATTGGGATCATTCCCTGCACATTTTCAGACCACAATGTTTTGAAACTAGAACTCAATCACAAGAGGAGAGTCGGAAAGAACTCAAATACATGGAGGCTAAAGAGCATCCTACGAAAGAATGAATGGGTCAACCAGGAAATTAAAGAAGAATTTAAAAAGTTCATGGAAACCAATGAAAATGAAAACTCAACTGTCCAAAATCTTTGGGATACAGCCAAGGCAGTCCTGCGAGGAAAGTATATAGCAATACAAGCCTTTCTCAAGAAACAAGAAAGGTCTCAAATACACACCCAACCCTACACCTAAAGGAGCTGGAGAAAGAACGGCAAATAAAGCCTAAACCCAGCAGGAGAAGAGAAATCATGCAGTTCAGAGCAGAAATCAATGAAATAGAACCCAGAAGAACAGTAGAAGTGATCAACGGAACTAGGAGCTGGTACTTTGAAAGAATTCACAAGATTGATACACCCCTGTCCAGGCTGATCAAAAAGAAAAGAGAAATGACCCAAATCAACAAAATCATGAATGAAAGAGGAGAGATCACAAACAACACCAAAGAAATACAAACAATTATAAGAACGTAATCTGAGCAACCCTAGGGCAGCAAATTCCATAACCTGGAAGAAATGGGTGCATTCCTAGAGATGTGTCAACTAACAAAACTGACCCAGGAAGAAATAGAAAACATGAACAGTCCTATAACCACGAAGGCAATTGAAGTAGTCATCAAAAACCTCCCAAGAAACCAAAGCCCAGGGCCAGATGGTTTCCCAGGGGAATTCTATCAGACATTTAAAGAAGAATTAATACCTATTCTCCTGAAACTGTTCCAAACAATAGAAATGGAAGGAAAACTTCCAAACTCATTTATGAGGCCACCATTACCTTGATTCCAAAACCAGACAAAGATCCCATCAAAAAGGAGAATTAGAGACCAATATCCTCGATGAACATCGATGCAAAAATTCTCACCAAAATACTAGCCAAGAGGACCCAACAGTACATGAAAAGGAGTATTCACCATGACCAAGTGGGATTTATCCCTGGGCTGCAAGGCTGGTTCAACATCCGCAAATCAGTCAACGTGATCAAATACATTAACAAAAGAAAGAACGAGAATCATATGATCCTCCCAAGAGATGCAGAAAAAGCATTGGACAAAGTACAGCAACCTTTCTGGATCAAAACTCTTCAGAGTATAGGGACAGCGGGTACATACCTCAATATCATAAAAGCCATCTACGAAAACGCTACAGCGAATATCATTCTCAATGGGGAAAAGCTGAGATCTTTTCCCCTAAAGTCAGCAACGCGGCAGGGATAGCCACTCTCACCACTGCTATTCAACATAGTATTAGAAGTCCTAGCCACAGCAATCAGACAACAAAAAGTAATCCAAGGCATCCAAATCGGCAGAGAGGAAGTCAAACTCTCACTCTTGGCAGATGATATGACACTTTATGTGGAAAACCCAAAAGACTCCACCCCAAAACTGCTAGAACTCACACAGCAATTCCGTCAAGTAGCAGGCTATAAAATCAATGCACAGGAATCAGTGGCATTCCTATACACCAACAACAAGACAGAAGAGAGACAAATCAAGGAGTCGATCCCATTCACAACTGCACCCAAAACCAGAAGAGACCTAGGAATATATTCATCCCAAGAGGCAAAGGATCTGTACTCAGAAAACTACAAAATACGCAGGAAAGAAATTGAAGAAGACACAAAGAAACGGAAAAACGTTCCATGCTCATGGATTGGGAGAACCAACATTGTGAAGAGGTCAATGCTACCTAGAGCAATCTACACATGCAATGCAATCCCCATCAAAATACCATCCACTTTTTTCCAGGAAATGGAACAAATACTCCTAAAATTTGAATGGAACCAGAAGAGACCCCGAATAGCCAGAGGAATATTGAGAAAGAAAAGCAAAGCTGGCGGCATCACAATTCTGGACTTCCAGCTCTATGACAAAGCTGTCATCATCAAGACAGTATGGTACTGGCACAAAAACAGACACATGGATCCATGGAACAGAATCGAGAGCCCAGAAATGGACCCTCAACTCTATGGTCAACTTATCTTCGACAGAGCAGGAAGGAATGTCCAATGGTAAAAAGAGAGTCTCTTCAACAACTGGTGTTGGGAGAATTGGACAGCCCCATGCAGAAGAATGACACTGGACCATTTCCTGACACCACACACAAAAGTAGACTCCAAATGGTTGAAAGACCTCAATGTGAGACAGGAGTCCATCAAAATCCTAAAGGAGAACACAGGTAGCAAGCACTTCGACCTCAGCCGCAGCAACTTCTTCCTAGAAACATCACCAAAGGCACGGGAAGCCAGGGCAAAAATGAACTATTGGGATTTCATCAAGATAAAAAGCTTTGGCACAGCAAAAGAAACAGTCCACAAAACCAAAAGACAACCGACAGAATGGGAGAAATTATTTGCAAATGACCTATCAGATAAAGGGCTACTACCCAATATGTATAAAAACTTATCAAACTCAACACCCAAAGAACAAATAATCCAATCAAGAAATAGGCAGAAGACATGAACAGACATTTTTCCAAAGAAGACATCCAAATGGCCCACAGGCACATGAAAAAGTGCTCAACACGGCTTGGCATCAGAGAAATCCAAATGAAAACCTCAATGAGATACCACCTCACACCCGTCAGAATGGCTCAAATGAACAAGTCAGGGAACGACAGAATTTGGCGGGGATGTGGAGATAGGGGAACCCGCCGACACTGGTGGTGGGAATGCAAGCTGCTGCAACCCCTCTGGAAAACAGTATGGAGGTTCCTCACACAGTTGAAATTAGAGCTACCATTCGATCCAACATTTGCACTCCTGGGTATTTACCCCAAAGATACAAATGTAGGGACCCGAAGCGGTACGTGCACCCCATTGCTTATAGCAGCAATGTCCACAATAGCCAAACTGTGGAAACAGCCAAGATGTCCATCGACAGATGAATGGATAAAGAAGAGGTGGTATATATATACACAATGGACTATTACGCAACCATCAAAAGGAATGAGATGTTGCCATGGACAACGACGTGGATGGAACTGGAGGGTCCGACGATTAGTGAAATAAGTCAATCAGAGAAAGACATGTATCATATGACCCCACTGATATGAGGGATTCTTAATCTCAGGAACAGAGTGAGGCTTGCTGGAGTGGTCGGGGGTGGGAGGGATGGGGTGGCTGGGTGATAGACATTGGGGAGGGTATGAGCTACGGTGAGCGCTGTGAATTGTGTAAGACTGTTGAATCACAGATCTGTACTTCTGAAACAACGCAACATATTTTAAGAATAAAGGAAAAGAAAGAGACAGCAGGAGTGGAAGAATGAAGGGGAGTTAGTGAGAGGATGAGACGGACCAGGAGAGATGATGGGTTCTGAAAAAAAATCTGAGGTTTCTAGAGGGGAGGTGGGTCGGGGGATTGGTTAGCCTGGTGGTGGGTATTAAAGAGGGCACATTCTCCATGGAGCACTGTGTGTTAGGAACAAACAATGAATCATGGGACACTACACCAAAACAAAGGATGTACTCCATGGTGATTAACAAAGCAATAAAAAACAAAGACTGTAATAAGAGATGAAGAAGGACACTATATCCTACTTAATGGGTCTATCCAACAAGAAGATCTCACAATTGTAAATATCAATGCCCCGAACATGGGAGCATCCAATTATATAAGGCAATTAAGAAGAAAACAAAGAAACACATTGACCACCTTACAATCATAGTGGGGGACTTTAACACCCCCCCTGACTGAAATGGCCAGATCATCTAAGCAAAAGATCAACAAGGAAATAAAGACTTTAAATGACACACTGGACCAAATGGACTTCACAGACATATTCAGAACATTCCATCCCAATGCAACGGAATACACATTCTTCTCTAGTGCCCATGGAACATTCTCCAGAATGGATCACATCCTAGGTCACAAATCAGGTCTCAACCGGTACCCAAAGATTGGGATCATTCCCTGCACATTTTCAGACCACAATGTTTTGAAACTAGAACTCAATCACAAGAGGAGAGTCGGAAAGAACTCAAATACATGGAGGCTAAAGAGCATCCTACGAAAGAATGAATGGGTCAACCAGGAAATTAAAGAAGAATTTAAAAAGTTCATGGAAACCAATGAAAATGAAAACTCAACTGTCCAAAATCTTTGGGATACAGCCAAGGCAGTCCTGCGAGGAAAGTATATAGCAATACAAGCCTTTCTCAAGAAACAAGAAAGGTCTCAAATACACACCCAACCCTACACCTAAAGGAGCTGGAGAAAGAACGGCAAATAAAGCCTAAACCCAGCAGGAGAAGAGAAATCATGCAGTTCAGAGCAGAAATCAATGAAATAGAACCCAGAAGAACAGTAGAAGTGATCAACGGAACTAGGAGCTGGTACTTTGAAAGAATTCACAAGATTGATACACCCCTGTCCAGGCTGATCAAAAAGAAAAGAGAAATGACCCAAATCAACAAAATCATGAATGAAAGAGGAGAGATCACAAACAACACCAAAGAAATACAAACAATTATAAGAACGTAATCTGAGCAACCCTAGGGCAGCAAATTCCATAACCTGGAAGAAATGGGTGCATTCCTAGAGATGTGTCAACTAACAAAACTGACCCAGGAAGAAATAGAAAACATGAACAGTCCTATAACCACGAAGGCAATTGAAGTAGTCATCAAAAACCTCCCAAGAAACCAAAGCCCAGGGCCAGATGGTTTCCCAGGGGAATTCTATCAGACATTTAAAGAAGAATTAATACCTATTCTCCTGAAACTGTTCCAAACAATAGAAATGGAAGGAAAACTTCCAAACTCATTTATGAGGCCACCATTACCTTGATTCCAAAACCAGACAAAGATCCCATCAAAAAGGAGAATTAGAGACCAATATCCTTGATGAACATCGATGCAAAAATTCTCACCAAAATACTAGCCAAGAGGACCCAACAGTACATGAAAAGGAGTATTCACCATGACCAAGTGGGATTTATCCCTGGGCTGCAAGGCTGGTTCAACATCCGCAAATCAGTCAACGTGATCAAATACATTAACAAAAGAAAGAACGAGAATCATATGATCCTCCCAAGAGATGCAGAAAAAGCATTGGACAAAGTACAGCAACCTTTCTGGATCAAAACTCTTCAGAGTATAGGGACAGCGGGTACATACCTCAATATCATAAAAGCCATCTACGAAAACGCTACAGCGAATATCATTCTCAATGGGGAAAAGCTGAGATCTTTTCCCCCAAAGTCAGCAACGCGGCAGGGATAGCCACTCTCACCACTGCTATTCAACATAGTATTAGAAGTCCTAGCCACAGCAATCAGACAACAAAAAGTAATCCAAGGCATCCAAATCGGCAGAGAGGAAGTCAAACTCTCACTCTTGGCAGATGATATGATACTTTATGTGGAAAACCCAAAAGACTCCACCCCAAAACTGCTAGAACTCACACAGCAATTCCGTCAAGTAGCAGGCTATAAAATCAATGCACAGGAATCAGTGGCATTCCTATACAACAACAACAAGACAGAAGAGAGACAAATCAAGGAGTCGATCCCATTCACAACTGCACCCAAAACCAGAAGAGACCTAGGAATATATTGAACCCAAGAGGCAAGGGATCTGTACTCAGAAAACTACAAAATACGCAGGAAAGAAATTGAAGAAGACACAAAGAAACGGAAAAACGTTCCATGCTCATGGATTGGGAGAACCAACATTGTGAAGAGGTCAATGCTACCTAGAGCAATCTACACATGCAATGCAATCCCCATCAAAATACCATCCACTTTTTTCCACGAAATGGAACAAATAATCCTAAAATTTGAATGGAACCTGAAGAGACCCCGAGTAGCCAGAGGAATATTGAGAAAGAAAAGCAAAGCTGGCGGCATCACAATTCTGGACTTCCAGCTCTATGACAAAGCTGTCATCATCAAGACAGTATGGTACTGGCACAAAAACAGACACATGGATCCATGGAACAGAATCGAGAGCCCAGAAATGGACCCTCAACTCTATGGTCAACTTATCTTTGACAGAGCAGGAAGGAATGTCCAATGGCAAAAAGAGAGTCTCTTCAACAACTGGTGTTGGGAGAATTGGACAGCCCCATGCAGAAGAATGACACTGGACCATTTCCTGACACCACACACAGAAGTAGACGCCAAATGGTTGAAAGACCTCAATGTGAGACAGGAGTCCATCAAAATCCTAAAGGAGGACACAGGTAGCAAGCTCTTCGACCTCACCCGCAGCAACTTCTTCCTAGAAACATCACCAAAGGCACGGGAAGCCAGGGCAAAAATGAACTATTGGGATTTCATCAAGATAAAAAGCTTTGGCACAGCAAAAGAAACAGTCCACAAAACTAAAAGACAACCGACAGAATGGGAGAAATTATTTGCAAATGACATATCAGATAAAGGGCTACTATCCAATATGTATAAAAACTTATCAAACTCAACACCCAAAGAACAAATAATCCAATCAAGAAATAGGCAGAAGACATGAACAGACATTTTTCCAAAGAAGACATCCAAATGGCCCACAGGCACATGAAAAAGTGCTCAACACGGCTCGGCATCAGGGAAATCCAAATCAAAACCTCAATGAGATACCCCCTCACACCCGTCAGAATGGCTCAAATGAACAAGTCAGGGAACGACAGAGGTTGGCGGGGATGTGGAGAAAGGGGAACCCTCCTACACTGGTGGTGGGAATGCAAGCTGGTGCAACCCCTCTGGAAAAGTGTATGGACGTTCCTCAAACAGTTATAATTAGAGCTACCATTCGATCCAGCAATTGCACTCCTGGGTATTTACCCCAAAGATACAAATGTAGGGACCCGAAGCGGTACGTGCACCCCATTGTTTATAGCAGCAATATCCACAATAGCCAAACGGTGGAAAGAGCCAAGATGTCCATCGACAGATGAATGGATAAAGAAGAGGTGGTATATATATACACAATGGACTATTACGCAGCCATCAAAAGGAATGAGGTGTTCCCATGGACAACGACGTGGATGGAACTGGAGGGTCCGACGATTAGTGAAATAAGTCAATCAGAGAAAGACATGTATCATATGACCTCACTGATATGAGGGATTCTTAATCTCAGGAACAGAGTGAGGCTTGCTGGAGTGGTCGGGGGGGGGGATGGGGTGGCTGGGTGATAGACTTTGGGGAGGGTATGAGCTACGGTGAGCGCTGTGAATTGTGTAAGACTGTTGAATCACAGATCTGTACTTCTGAAACAAATAACGCAACATATTTTAAGAATAAAGGAAAACAAGGAGACAGCAGGAGAGGAAGAATGAAGGGGAGTTAGTGAGAGGGGGAGACGGACCAGGAGAGATGATGGATTCTGAAAAAAATTCCGAGGTTTCTAGAGGGGAGGTGGGTCGGTGGATTGGTTTGACTGGTGATGGTTATTAAAGAGGGCACATTCCGCATGGAGCACTGTGTGTTAGGAACAAACAATGAATCATGGGACAGTACACCAAAACAAATGATGTAGTACATGGTGATTAACAAAGCAGTAAAAAACAAAGACTGTAATAAGAGATGAAGAAGGACACTATATCCTACTTAAAGGGTCTATCCAACAAGAAGATCTCACAATTTTAAATATCTATGCCCCGAACATGGGAGCATCCAATTATATAAGGCAATTAAGAAGAAAAGCAAAGAAACACATTGACCACCATACAATCATAGTGGGGGACTTTAACACCCCCCTGACTGAAATGGCCAGATCATCTAAGCAAAAGATCAACAAGGAAATAAAGACTTAAATGACACACTGGACCAAATGGACTTCACAGACATATTCAGAACGTTCCATCCCAATGCAACGGAATACACTTTCTTCTCTAGTGCCCATGGAACATTCTCCAGAATGGATCACATCCTAGGTCACAAATCAGGTCTCAACCGGTACCCAAAGATTGGGATCATTCCCTGCACATTTTCAGACCACAATGCTTTGAAACTAGAATTCAATCACAAGAGGAAAGTGGGAAAGAACTCAAATACATGGAGGCTAAAGAGCATCCTACGAAAGAATGAATGGGTCAACCAGGAAATTAAAGAAGAATTTAAAAAGTTCATGGAAACCAATGAAAATGAAAACTCAACTGTCCAAAATCTTTGGGATACAGCCAAGGCAGTCCTGCGAGGAAAGTATATAGCAATACAAGCCTTTCTCAAGAAACAAGAAAGGTCTCAAATACACACCCAACCCTACACCTAAAGGAGCTGGAGAAAGAACGGCAAATAAAGCCTAAACCCAGCAGGAGAAGAGAAATCATGCAGTTCAGAGCAGAAATCAATGAAATAGAACCCAGAAGAACAGTAGAAGTGATCAACGGAACTAGGAGCTGGTACTTTGAAAGAATTCACAAGATTGATACACCCCTGTCCAGGCTGATCAAAAAGAAAAGAGAAATGACCCAAATCAACAAAATCATGAATGAAAGAGGAGAGATCACAAACAACACCAAAGAAATACAAACAATTATAAGAACGTAATCTGAGCAACCCTAGGGCAGCAAATTCCATAACCTGGAAGAAATGGGTGCATTCCTAGAGATGTGTCAACTAACAAAACTGACCCAGGAAGAAATAGAAAACATGAACAGTCCTATAACCACGAAGGCAATTGAAGTAGTCATCAAAAACCTCCCAAGAAACCAAAGCCCAGGGCCAGATGGTTTCCCAGGGGAATTCTATCAGACATTTAAAGAAGAATTAATACCTATTCTCCTGAAACTGTTCCAAACAATAGAAATGGAAGGAAAACTTCCAAACTCATTTATGAGGCCACCATTACCTTGATTCCAAAACCAGACAAAGATCCCATCAAAAAGGAGAATTAGAGACCAATATCCTTGATGAACATCGATGCAAAAATTCTCACCAAAATACTAGCCAAGAGGACCCAACAGTACATGAAAAGGAGTATTCACCATGACCAAGTGGGATTTATCCCTGGGCTGCAAGGCTGGTTCAACATCCGCAAATCAGTCAACGTGATCAAATACATTAACAAAAGAAAGAACGAGAATCATATGATCCTCCCAAGAGATGCAGAAAAAGCATTGGACAAAGTACAGCAACCTTTCTGGATCAAAACTCTTCAGAGTATAGGGACAGCGGGTACATACCTCAATATCATAAAAGCCATCTACGAAAACCCTACAACGAATATCATTCTCAATGGGGAAAAGCTGAGATCTTTTCCCCTAAAGTCAGCAACGCGGCAGGGATAGCCACTCTCACCACTGCTATTCAACATAGTATTAGAAGTCCTAGCCACAGCAATCAGACAACAAAAAGTAATCCAAGGCATCCAAATCGGCAGAGAGGAAGTCAAACTCTCACTCTTGGCAGATGATATGATACTTTATGTGGAAAACCCAAAAGACTCCACCCCAAAACTGCTAGAACTCACACAGCAATTCCGTCAAGTAGCAGGCTATAAAATCAATGCACAGGAATCAGTGGCATTCCTATACACCAACAACAAGACAAAAGAGAGACAAATCAAGGAGTCGATCCCATTCACAACTGCACCCAAAACCAGAAGAGACCTAGGAATATATTCATCCCAAGAGGCAAAGGATCTGTACTCAGAAAACTACAAAATACGCAGGAAAGAAATTGAAGAAGACACAAAGAAACGGAAAAACGTTCCATGCTCATGGATTGGGAGAACCAACATTGTGAAGAGGTCAATGCTACCTAGAGCAATCTACACATGCAATGCAATCCCCATCAAAATACCATCCACTTTTTTCCACGAAATGGAATAAATAATCCTAAAATTTGAATGGAACCTGAAGAGACCCCGAGTAGCCAGAGGAATATTGAGAAAGAAAAGCAAAGCTGGCGGCATCACAATTCTGGACTTCCAGCTCTATGACAAAGCTGTCATCATCAAGACAGTATGGTACTTGCACAAAAACAGACACATGGATCCATGGAACACAATCGAGAGCCCAGAAATGGACCCTCAACTCTATGGTCAACTTATCTTTGACAGAGCAGGAAGGAATGTCCAATGGCAAAAAGAGAGTCTCTTCAACAACTGGTGTTGGGAGAATTGGACAGCCCCATGCAGAAGAATGACACTGGACCATTTCCTGACACCACACACAGAAGTAGACGCCAAATGGTTGAAAGACCTCAATGTGAGACAGGAGTCCATCAAAATCCTAAAGGAGAACACAGGTAGCAAGCTCTTCGACCTCAGCCGCAGCAACTTCTTCCTAGAAACATCACCAAAGGACGGGAAGCCAGGGCAAAAATGAACTATTGGGATTTCATCAAGATAAAAAGCTTTGGCACAGCAAAAGAAACAGTCCACAAAACCAAAAGACAACCGACAGAATGGGAGAAATTATTTGCAAATGACATATCAGATAAAGGGCTACTATCCAATATGTATAAAAACTTATCAAACTCAACACCCAAAGAACAAATAATCCAATCAAGAAATAGGCAGAAGACATGAACAGACATTTTTCCAAAGAAGACATCCAAATGGCCCACAGGCACATGAAAAAGTGCTCAACACGGCTCGGCATCAGGGAAATCCAAATCAAAACCTCAATCAGATACCCCCTCACACCCGTCAGAATGGCTCAAATGAACAAGTCAGGGAACGACAGAGGTTGGCGGGGATGTGGAGAAAGGGGAACCCTCCTACACTGGTGGTGGGAATGCAAGCTGGTGCAACCCCTCTGGAAAAGTGTATGGAGGTTCCTCAAACAGTTATAATTAGAGCTACCATTCGATCCAGCAATTGCACTCCTGGGTATTTACCCCAAAGATACAAATGTAGGGACCCGAAGCGGTACGTGCACCCCATTGTTTATAGCAGCAATATCCACAATGGCCAAACGGTGGAAAGAGCCAAGATGTCCATCGACAGATGAATGGATAAAGAAGAGGTGGTATATATATACACAATTGACTATTACGCAGCCATCAAAAGGAATGAGGTGTTGCCATGGACAACGACGTGGATGGAACTGGAGGGTCCGACGATTAGTGAAATAAGTCAATCAGAGAAAGACATGTATCATATGACCTCACTGATATGAGGGATTCTTAATCTCAGGAACAGAGTGAGGCTTGCTGGAGTGGTCGGGGGGGGGGATGGGGTGGCTGGGTGATAGACTTTGGGGAGGGTATGAGCTACGGTGAGCGCTGTGAATTGTGTAAGACTGTTGAATCACAGATCTGTACTTCTGAAACAAATAACGCAACATATTTTAAGAATAAAGGAAAACAAGGAGACAGCAGGAGAGGAAGAATGAAGGGGAGTTAGTGAGAGGGGGAGACGGACCAGGAGAGATGATGGATTCTGAAAAAAATTCCGAGGTTTCTAGAGGGGAGGTGGGTCGGTGGATTGGTTTGACTGGTGATGGTTATTAAAGAGGGCACATTCTGCATGGAGCACTGTGTGTTAGGAACAAACAATGAATCATGGGACAGTACACCAAAACAAATGATGTAGTACATGGTGATTAACAAAGCAATAAAAAACAAAGACTGTAATAAGAGATGAAGAAGGACACTATATCCTACTTAATGGGTCTATCCAACAAGAAGATCTCACAATTGTAAATATCTATGCCCCGAACATGGGAGCATCCAATTATATAAGGCAATTAAGAAGAAAAGCAAAGAAACACATTGACCACCATACAATCATAGTGGGGGACTTTAACACCCCCCTGACTGAAATGGCCAGATCATCTAAGCAAAAGATCAACAAGGAAATAAAGACTTTAAATGACACACTGGACCAAATGGACTTCACAGACATATTCAGAACGTTCCATCCCAATGCAACGGAATACACATTCTTCTCTAGTGCCCATGGAACATTCTCCAGAATGGATCACATCCTAGGTCACAAATCAGGTCTCAACCGGTACCCAAAGATTGGGATCATTCCCTGCACATTTTCAGACCACAATGTTTTGAAACTAGAACTCAATCACAAGAGGAGAGTCGGAAAGAACTCAAATACATGGAGGCTAAAGAGCATCCTACGAAAGAATGAATGGGTCAACCAGGAAATTAAAGAAGAATTTAAAAAGTTCATGGAAACCAATGAAAATGAAAACTCAACTGTCCAAAATCTTTGGGATACAGCCAAGGCAGTCCTGCGAGGAAAGTATATAGCAATACAAGCCTTTCTCAAGAAACAAGAAAGGTCTCAAATACACACCCAACCCTACACCTAAAGGAGCTGGAGAAAGAACGGCAAATAAAGCCTAAACCCAGCAGGAGAAGAGAAATCATGCAGTTCAGAGCAGAAATCAATGAAATAGAACCCAGAAGAACAGTAGAAGTGATCAACGGAACTAGGAGCTGGTACTTTGAAAGAATTCACAAGATTGATACACCCCTGTCCAGGCTGATCAAAAAGAAAAGAGAAATGACCCAAATCAACAAAATCATGAATGAAAGAGGAGAGATCACAAACAACAACAAAGAAATACAAACAATTATAAGAACGTAATCTGAGCAACCCTAGGGCAGCAAATTCCATAACCTGGAAGAAATGGGTGCATTCCTAGAGATGTGTCAACTAACAAAACTGACCCAGGAAGAAATAGAAAACATGAACAGTCCTATAACCACGAAGGCAATTGAAGTAGTCATCAAAAACCTCCCAAGAAACCAAAGCCCAGGGCCAGATGGTTTCCCAGGGGAATTCTATCAGACATTTAAAGAAGAATTAATACCTATTCTCCTGAAACTGTTCCAAACAATAGAAATGGAAGGAAAACTTCCAAACTCATTTATGAGGCCACCATTACCTTGATTCCAAAACCAGACAAAGATCCCATCAAAAAGGAGAATTAGAGACCAATATCCTTGATGAACATCGATGCAAAAATTCTCACCAAAATACTAGCCAAGAGGACCCAACAGTACATGAAAAGGAGTATTCACCATGACCAAGTGGGATTTATCCCTGGGCTGCAAGGCTGGTTCAACATCCGCAAATCAGTCAACGTGATCAAATACATTAACAAAAGAAAGAACGAGAATCATATGATCCTCCCAAGAGATGCAGAAAAAGCATTGGACAAAGTACAGCAACCTTTCTGGATCAAAACTCTTCAGAGTATAGGGACAGCGGGTACATACCTCAATATCATAAAAGCCATCTACGAAAACGCTACAGCGAATATCATTCTCAATGGGGAAAAGCTGAGATCTTTTCCCCTAAGGTCAGGAATGCGGCAGGGATAGCCACTCTCACCACTGCTATTCAACATAGTATTAGAAGTCCTAGCCACAGCAATCAGACAACAAAAAGTAATCCAAGGCATCCAAATCGGCAGAGAGGAAGTCAAACTCTCACTCTTGGCAGATGATATGATACTTTATGTGGAAAACCCAAAAGACTCCACCCCAAAACTGCTAGAACTCACACAGCAATTCCGTCAAGTAGCAGGCTATAAAATCAATGCACAGGAATCAGTGGCATTCCTATACACCAACAACAAGACAGAAGAGAGACAAATCAAGGAGTCGATCCCATTCACAACTGCACCCAAAACCAGAAGAGACCTAGGAATATATTCATCCCAAGAGGCAAAGGATCTGTACTCAGAAAACTACAAAATACGCAGGAAAGAAATTGAAGAAGACACAAAGAAACGGAAAAACGTTCCATGCTCATGGATTGGGAGAACCAACATTGTGAAGAGGTCAATGCTACCTAGAGCAATCTACACATGCAATGCAATCCCCATCAAAATACCATCCACTTTTTTCCAGGAAATGGAACAAATACTCCTAAAATTTGAATGGAACCAGAAGAGACCCCGAATAGCCAGAGGAATATTGAGAAAGAAAAGCAAAGCTGGCGGCATCACAATTCTGGACTTCCAGCTCTATGACAAAGCTGTCATCATCAAGACAGTATGGTACTGGCACAAAAACAGACACATGGATCCATGGAACAGAATCGAGAGCCCAGAAATGGACCCTCAACTCTATGGTCAACTTATCTTCGACAGAGCAGGAAGGAATGTCCAATGGTAAAAAGAGAGTCTCTTCAACAACTGGTGTTGGGAGAATTGGACAGCCCCATGCAGAAGAATGACACTGGACCATTTCCTGACACCACACACAAAAGTAGACTCCAAATGGTTGAAAGACCTCAATGTGAGACAGGAGTCCATCAAAATCCTAAAGGAGAACACAGGTAGCAAGCACTTCGACCTCAGCCGCAGCAACTTCTTCCTAGAAACATCACCAAAGGCACGGGAAGCCAGGGCAAAAATGAACTATTGGGATTTCATCAAGATAAAAAGCTTTGGCACAGCAAAAGAAACAGTCCACAAAACCAAAAGACAACCGACAGAATGGGAGAAATTATTTGCAAATGACCTATCAGATAAAGGGCTACTACCCAATATGTATAAAAACTTATCAAACTCAACACCCAAAGAACAAATAATCCAATCAAGAAATAGGCAGAAGACATGAACAGACATTTTTCCAAAGAAGACATCCAAATGGCCCACA
Source organism: Eumetopias jubatus (assembly GCF_037043125.1). Lineage (NCBI taxonomy): Eukaryota > Metazoa > Chordata > Mammalia > Carnivora > Otariidae > Eumetopias > Eumetopias jubatus. Next base: position 876,091 of record NW_028274825.1, read on the forward strand.
GGCACATGAAAAAGTGCTCAACACGGCTTGGCATCAGAGAAATCCAAATGAAAACCTCAATGAGATACCACCTCACACCCGTCAGAATGGCTCAAATGAACAAGTCAGGGAACGACAGAATTTGGCGGGGATGTGGAGATAGGGGAACCCGCCGACACTGGTGGTGGGAATGCAAGCTGCTGCAACCCCTCTGGAAAACAGTATGGAGGTTCCTCACACAGTTGAAATTAGAGCTACCATTCGATCCAACATTTGCACTCCTGGGTATTTACCCCAAAGATACAAATGTAGGGACCCGAAGCGGTACGTGCACCCCATTGTTTATAGCAGCAATGTCCACAATAGCCAAACTGTGGAAACAGCCAAGATGTCCATCGACAGATGAATGGATAAAGAAGAGGTGGTATATATATACACAATGGACTATTACGCAACCATCAAAAGGAATGAGATGTTGCCATGGACAACGACGTGGATGGAACTGGAGGGTCCGACGATTAGTGAAATAAGTCAATCAGAGAAAGACATGTATCATATGACCCCACTGATATGAGGGATTCTTAATCTCAGGAATAGAGTGAGGCTTGCTGGAGTGGTCGGGGGTGGGAGGGATGGGGTGGCTGGGTGATAGACATTGGGGAGGGTATGAGCTACGGTGAGCGCTGTGAATTGTGTAAGACTGTTGAATCACAGATCTGTACTTCTGAAACAACGCAACATATTTTAAGAATAAAGGAAAAGAAGGAGACAGCAGGAGTGGAAGAATGAAGGGGAGTTAGTGAGAGGATGAGACGGACCAGGAGAGATGATGGGTTCTGAAAAAAAATCTGAGGTTTCTAGAGGGGAGGTGGGTCGGGGGATTGGTTAGCCTGGTGGTGGGTATTAAAGAGGGCACATTCTCCATGGAGCACTGTGTGTTAGGAACAAACAATGAATCATGGGACACTACACCAAAACAAAGGATGTACTCCATGGTGATTAACAAAGCAATAAAAAACAAAGACTGTAATAAGAGATGAAGAAGGACACTATATCCTACTTAATGGGTCTATCCAACAAGAAGATCTCACAATTGTAAATATCTATGCCCCGAACATGGGAGCATCCAATTATATAAGGCAATTAAGAAGAAAACAAAGAAACACATTGACCACCTTACAATCATAGTGGGGGACTTTAACACCCCCCCTGACTGAAATGGCCAGATCATCTAAGCAAAAGATCAACAAGGAAATAAAGACTTTAAATGACACACTGGACCAAATGGACTTCACAGACATATTCAGAACATTCCATCCCAATGCAACGGAATACACATTCTTCTCTAGTGCCCATGGAACATTCTCCAGAATGGATCACATCCTAGGTCACAAATCAGGTCTCAACCGGTACCCAAAGATTGGGATCATTCCCTGCACATTTTCAGACCACAATGTTTTGAAACTAGAACTCAATCACAAGAGGAGAGTCGGAAAGAACTCAAATACATGGAGGCTAAAGAGCATCCTACGAAAGAATGAATGGGTCAACCAGGAAATTAAAGAAGAATTTAAAAAGTTCATGGAAACCAATGAAAATGAAAACTCAACTGTCCAAAATCTTTGGGATACAGCCAAGGCAGTCCTGCGAGGAAAGTATATAGCAATACAAGCCTTTCTCAAGAAACAAGAAAGGTCTCAAATACACACCCAACCCTACACCTAAAGGAGCTGGAGAAAGAACGGCAAATAAAGCCTAAACCCAGCAGGAGAAGAGAAATCATGCAGTTCAGAGCAGAAATCAATGAAATAGAACCCAGAAGAACAGTAGAAGTGATCAACGGAACTAGGAGCTGGTACTTTGAAAGAATTCACAAGATTGATACACCCCTGTCCAGGCTGATCAAAAAGAAAAGAGAAATGACCCAAATCAACAAAATCATGAATGAAAGAGGAGAGATCACAAACAACACCAAAGAAATACAAACAATTATAAGAACGTAATCTGAGCAACCCTAGGGCAGCAAATTCCATAACCTGGAAGAAATGGGTGCATTCCTAGAGATGTGTCAACTAACAAAACTGACCCAGGAAGAAATAGAAAACATGAACAGTCCTATAACCACGAAGGCAATTGAAGTAGTCATCAAAAACCTCCCAAGAAACCAAAGCCCAGGGCCAGATGGTTTCCCAGGGGAATTCTATCAGACATTTAAAGAAGAATTAATACCTATTCTCCTGAAACTGTTCCAAACAATAGAAATGGAAGGAAAACTTCCAAACTCATTTATGAGGCCACCATTACCTTGATTCCAAAACCAGACAAAGATCCCATCAAAAAGGAGAATTAGAGACCAATATCCTTGATGAACATCGATGCAAAAATTCTCACCAAAATACTAGCCAAGAGGACCCAACAGTACATGAAAAGGAGTATTCACCATGACCAAGTGGGATTTATCCCTGGGCTGCAAGGCTGGTTCAACATCCGCAAATCAGTCAACGTGATCAAATACATTAACAAAAGAAAGAACGAGAATCATATGATCCTCCCAAGAGATGCAGAAAAAGCATTGGACAAAGTACAGCAACCTTTCTGGATCAAAACTCTTCAGAGTATAGGGACAGCGGGTACATACCTCAATATCATAAAAGCCATCTACGAAAACGCTACAGCGAATATCATTCTCAATGGGGAAAAGCTGAGATCTTTTCCCCCAAAGTCAGCAACGCGGCAGGGATAGCCACTCTCACCACTGCTATTCAACATAGTATTAGAAGTCCTAGCCACAGCAATCAGACAACAAAAAGTAATCCAAGGCATCCAAATCGGCAGAGAGGAAGTCAAACTCTCACTCTTGGCAGATGATATGATACTTTATGTGGAAAACCCAAAAGACTCCACCCCAAAACTGCTAGAACTCACACAGCAATTCCGTCAAGTAGCAGGCTATAAAATCAATGCACAGGAATCAGTGGCATTCCTATACAACAACAACAAGACAGAAGAGAGACAAATCAAGGAGTCGATCCCATTCACAACTGCACCCAAAACCAGAAGAGACCTAGGAATATATTGAACCCAAGAGGCAAGGGATCTGTACTCAGAAAACTACAAAATACGCAGGAAAGAAATTGAAGAAGACACAAAGAAACGGAAAAACGTTCCATGCTCATGGATTGGGAGAACCAACATTGTGAAGAGGTCAATGCTACCTAGAGCAATCTACACATGCAATGCAATCCCCATCAAAATACCATCCACTTTTTTCCACGAAATGGAACAAATAATCCTAAAATTTGAATGGAACCTGAAGAGACCCCGAGTAGCCAGAGGAATATTGAGAAAGAAAAGCAAAGCTGGCGGCATCACAATTCTGGACTTCCAGCTCTATGACAAAGCTGTCATCATCAAGACAGTATGGTACTGGCACAAAAACAGACACATGGATCCATGGAACAGAATCGAGAGCCCAGAAATGGACCCTCAACTCTATGGTCAACTTATCTTTGACAGAGCAGGAAGGAATGTCCAATGGCAAAAAGAGAGTCTCTTCAACAACTGGTGTTGGGAGAATTGGACAGCCCCATGCAGAAGAATGACACTGGACCATTTCCTGACACCACACACAGAAGTAGACGCCAAATGGTTGAAAGACCTCAATGTGAGACAGGAGTCCATCAAAATCCTAAAGGAGGACACAGGTAGCAAGCTCTTCGACCTCACCCGCAGCAACTTCTTCCTAGAAACATCACCAAAGGCACGGGAAGCCAGGGCAAAAATGAACTATTGGGATTTCATCAAGATAAAAAGCTTTGGCACAGCAAAAGAAACAGTCCACAAAACTAAAAGACAACCGACAGAATGGGAGAAATTATTTGCAAATGACATATCAGATAAAGGGCTACTATCCAATATGTATAAAAACTTATCAAACTCAACACCCAAAGAACAAATAATCCAATCAAGAAATAGGCAGAAGACATGAACAGACATTTTTCCAAAGAAGACATCCAAATGGCCCACAGGCACATGAAAAAGTGCTCAACACGGCTCGGCATCAGGGAAATCCAAATCAAAACCTCAATGAGATACCCCCTCACACCCGTCAGAATGGCTCAAATGAACAAGTCAGGGAACGACAGAGGTTGGCGGGGATGTGGAGAAAGGGGAACCCTCCTACACTGGTGGTGGGAATGCAAGCTGGTGCAACCCCTCTGGAAAAGTGTATGGACGTTCCTCAAACAGTTATAATTAGAGCTACCATTCGATCCAGCAATTGCACTCCTGGGTATTTACCCCAAAGATACAAATGTAGGGACCCGAAGCGGTACGTGCACCCCATTGTTTATAGCAGCAATATCCACAATAGCCAAACGGTGGAAAGAGCCAAGATGTCCATCGACAGATGAATGGATAAAGAAGAGGTGGTATATATATACACAATGGACTATTACGCAGCCATCAAAAGGAATGAGGTGTTCCCATGGACAACGACGTGGATGGAACTGGAGGGTCCGACGATTAGTGAAATAAGTCAATCAGAGAAAGACATGTATCATATGACCTCACTGATATGAGGGATTCTTAATCTCAGGAACAGAGTGAGGCTTGCTGGAGTGGTCGGGGGGGGGGATGGGGTGGCTGGGTGATAGACTTTGGGGAGGGTATGAGCTACGGTGAGCGCTGTGAATTGTGTAAGACTGTTGAATCACAGATCTGTACTTCTGAAACAAATAACGCAACATATTTTAAGAATAAAGGAAAACAAGGAGACAGCAGGAGAGGAAGAATGAAGGGGAGTTAGTGAGAGGGGGAGACGGACCAGGAGAGATGATGGATTCTGAAAAAAATTCCGAGGTTTCTAGAGGGGAGGTGGGTCGGTGGATTGGTTTGACTGGTGATGGTTATTAAAGAGGGCACATTCCGCATGGAGCACTGTGTGTTAGGAACAAACAATGAATCATGGGACAGTACACCAAAACAAATGATGTAGTACATGGTGATTAACAAAGCAGTAAAAAACAAAGACTGTAATAAGAGATGAAGAAGGACACTATATCCTACTTAAAGGGTCTATCCAACAAGAAGATCTCACAATTTTAAATATCTATGCCCCGAACATGGGAGCATCCAATTATATAAGGCAATTAAGAAGAAAAGCAAAGAAACACATTGACCACCATACAATCATAGTGGGGGAATTTAACACCCCCCTGACTGAAATGGCCAGATCATCTAAGCAAAAGATCAACAAGGAAATAAAGACTTAAATGACACACTGGACCAAATGGACTTCACAGACATATTCAGAACGTTCCATCCCAATGCAACGGAATACACTTTCTTCTCTAGTGCCCATGGAACATTCTCCAGAATGGATCACATCCTAGGTCACAAATCAGGTCTCAACCGGTACCCAAAGATTGGGATCATTCCCTGCACATTTTCAGACCACAATGCTTTGAAACTAGAATTCAATCACAAGAGGAAAGTGGGAAAGAACTCAAATACATGGAGGCTAAAGAGCATCCTACGAAAGAATGAATGGGTCAACCAGGAAATTAAAGAAGAATTTAAAAAGTTCATGGAAACCAATGAAAATGAAAACTCAACTGTCCAAAATCTTTGGGATACAGCCAAGGCAGTCCTGCGAGGAAAGTATATAGCAATACAAGCCTTTCTCAAGAAACAAGAAAGGTCTCAAATACACACCCAACCCTACACCTAAAGGAGCTGGAGAAAGAACGGCAAATAAAGCCTAAACCCAGCAGGAGAAGAGAAATCATGCAGTTCAGAGCAGAAATCAATGAAATAGAACCCAGAAGAACAGTAGAAGTGATCAACGGAACTAGGAGCTGGTACTTTGAAAGAATTCACAAGATTGATACACCCCTGTCCAGGCTGATCAAAAAGAAAAGAGAAATGACCCAAATCAACAAAATCATGAATGAAAGAGGAGAGATCACAAACAACACCAAAGAAATACAAACAATTATAAGAACGTAATCTGAGCAACCCTAGGGCAGCAAATTCCATAACCTGGAAGAAATGGGTGCATTCCTAGAGATGTGTCAACTAACAAAACTGACCCAGGAAGAAATAGAAAACATGAACAGTCCTATAACCACGAAGGCAATTGAAGTAGTCATCAAAAACCTCCCAAGAAACCAAAGCCCAGGGCCAGATGGTTTCCCAGGGGAATTCTATCAGACATTTAAAGAAGAATTAATACCTATTCTCCTGAAACTGTTCCAAACAATAGAAATGGAAGGAAAACTTCCAAACTCATTTATGAGGCCACCATTACCTTGATTCCAAAACCAGACAAAGATCCCATCAAAAAGGAGAATTAGAGACCAATATCCTTGATGAACATCGATGCAAAAATTCTCACCAAAATACTAGCCAAGAGGACCCAACAGTACATTAAAAGGAGTATTCACCATGACCAAGTGGGATTTATCCCTGGGCTGCAAGGCTGGTTCAACATCCGCAAATCAGTCAACGTGATCAAATACATTAACAAAAGAAAGAACGAGAATCATATGATCCTCCCAAGAGATGCAGAAAAAGCATTGGACAAAGTACAGCAACCTTTCTGGATCAAAACTCTTCAGAGTATAGGGACAGCGGGTACATACCTCAATATCATAAAAGCCATCTACGAAAACCCTACAACGAATATCATTCTCAATGGGGAAAAGCTGAGATCTTTTCCCCTAAAGTCAGCAACGCGGCAGGGATAGCCACTCTCACCACTGCTATTCAACATAGTATTAGAAGTCCTAGCCACAGCAATCAGACAACAAAAAGTAATCCAAGGCATCCAAATCGGCAGAGAGGAAGTCAAACTCTCACTCTTGGCAGATGATATGATACTTTATGTGGAAAACCCAAAAGACTCCACCCCAAAACTGCTAGAACTCACACAGCAATTCCGTCAAGTAGCAGGCTATAAAATCAATGCACAGGAATCAGTGGCATTCCTATACACCAACAACAAGACAGAAGAGAGACAAATCAAGGAGTCGATCCCATGCACAACTGCACCCAAAACCAGAAGAGACCTAGGAATATATTCATCCCAAGAGGCAAAGGATCTGTACTCAGAAAACTACAAAATACGCAGGAAAGAAATTGAAGAAGACACAAAGAAACGGAAAAACGTTCCATGCTCATGGATTGGGAGAACCAACATTGTGAAGAGGTCAATGCTACCTAGAGCAATCTACACATGCAATGCAATCCCCATCAAAATACCATCCACTTTTTTCCACGAAATGGAATAAATAATCCTAAAATTTGAATGGAACCTGAAGAGACCCCGAGTAGCCAGAGGAATATTGAGAAAGAAAAGCAAAGCTGGCGGCATCACAATTCTGGACTTCCAGCTCTATGACAAAGCTGTCATCATCAAGACAGTATGGTACTTGCACAAAAACAGACACATGGATCCATGGAACACAATCGAGAGCCCAGAAATGGACCCTCAACTCTATGGTCAACTTATCTTTGACAGAGCAGGAAGGAATGTCCAATGGCAAAAAGAGAGTCTCTTCAACAACTGGTGTTGGGAGAATTGGACAGCCCCATGCAGAAGAATGACACTGGACCATTTCCTGACACCACACACAGAAGTAGACGCCAAATGGTTGAAAGACCTCAATGTGAGACAGGAGTCCATCAAAATCCTAAAGGAGAACACAGGTAGCAAGCTCTTCGACCTCAGCCGCAGCAACTTCTTCCTAGAAACATCACCAAAGGACGGGAAGCCAGGGCAAAAATGAACTATTGGGATTTCATCAAGATAAAAAGCTTTGGCACAGCAAAAGAAACAGTCCACAAAACCAAAAGACAACCGACAGAATGGGAGAAATTATTTGCAAATGACATATCAGATAAAGGGCTACTATCCAATATGTATAAAAACTTATCAAACTCAACACCCAAAGAACAAATAATCCAATCAAGAAATAGGCAGAAGACATGAACAGACATTTTTCCAAAGAAGACATCCAAATGGCCCACAGGCACATGAAAAAGTGCTCAACACGGCTCGGCATCAGGGAAATCCAAATCAAAACCTCAATGAGATACCCCCTCACACCCGTCAGAATGGCTCAAATGAACAAGTCAGGGAACGACAGAGGTTGGCGGGGATGTGGAGAAAGGGGAACCCTCCTACACTGGTGGTGGGAATGCAAGCTGGTGCAACCCCTCTGGAAAAGTGTATGGAGGTTCCTCAAACAGTTATAATTAGAGCTACCATTCGATCCAGCAATTGCACTCCTGGGTATTTACCCCAAAGATACAAATGTAGGGACCCGAAGCGGTACGTGCACCCCATTGTTTATAGCAGCAATATCCACAATGGCCAAACGGTGGAAAGAGCCAAGATGTCCATCGACAGATGAATGGATAAAGAAGAGGTGGTATATATATACACAATTGACTATTACGCAGCCATCAAAAGGAATGAGGTGTTGCCATGGACAACGACGTGGATGGAACTGGAGGGTCCGACGATTAGTGAAATAAGTCAATCAGAGAAAGACATGTATCATATGACCTCACTGATATGAGGGATTCTTAATCTCAGGAACAGAGTGAGGCTTGCTGGAGTGGTCGGGGGGGGGGATGGGGTGGCTGGGTGATAGACTTTGGGGAGGGTATGAGCTACGGTGAGCGCTGTGAATTGTGTAAGACTGTTGAATCACAGATCTGTACTTCTGAAACAAATAACGCAACATATTTTAAGAATAAAGGAAAACAAGGAGACAGCAGGAGAGGAAGAATGAAGGGGAGTTAGTGAGAGGGGGAGACGGACCAGGAGAGATGATGGATTCTGAAAAAAATTCCGAGGTTTCTAGAGGGGAGGTGGGTCGGTGGATTGGTTTGACTGGTGATGGTTATTAAAGAGGGCACATTCTGCATGGAGCACTGTGTGTTAGGAACAAACAATGAATCATGGGACAGTACACCAAAACAAATGATGTAGTACATGGTGATTAACAAAGCAATAAAAAACAAAGACTGTAATAAGAGATGAAGAAGGACACTATATCCTACTTAATGGGTCTATCCAACAAGAAGATCTCACAATTGTAAATATCTATGCCCCGAACATGGGAGCATCCAATTATATAAGGCAATTAAGAAGAAAAGCAAAGAAACACATTGACCACCATACAATCATAGTGGGGGACTTTAACACCCCCCTGACTGAAATGGCCAGATCATCTAAGCAAAAGATCAACAAGGAAATAAAGACTTTAAATGACACACTGGACCAAATGGACTTCACAGACATATTCAGAACGTTCCATCCCAATGCAACGGAATACACATTCTTCTCTAGTGCCCATGGAACATTCTCCAGAATGGATCACATCCTAGGTCACAAATCAGGTCTCAAACGGTACCCAAAGATTGGGATCATTCCCTGCACATTTTCAGACCACAATGTTTTGAAACTAGAACTCAATCACAAGAGGAGAGTCGGAAAGAACTCAAATACATGGAGGCTAAAGAGCATCCTACGAAAGAATGAATGGGTCAACCAGGAAATTAAAGAAGAATTTAAAAAGTTCATGGAAACCAATGAAAATGAAAACTCAACTGTCCAAAATCTTTGGGATACAGCCAAGGCAGTCCTGCGAGGAAAGTATATAGCAATACAAGCCTTTCTCAAGAAACAAGAAAGGTCTCAAATACACACCCAACCCTACACCTAAAGGAGCTGGAGAAAGAACGGCAAATAAAGCCTAAACCCAGCAGGAGAAGAGAAATCATGCAGTTCAGAGCAGAAATCAATGAAATAGAACCCAGAAGAACAGTAGAAGTGATCAACGGAACTAGGAGCTGGTACTTTGAAAGAATTCACAAGATTGATACACCCCTGTCCAGGCTGATCAAAAAGAAAAGAGAAATGACCCAAATCAACAAAATCATGAATGAAAGAGGAGAGATCACAAACAACAACAAAGAAATACAAACAATTATAAGAACGTAATCTGAGCAACCCTAGGGCAGCAAATTCCATAACCTGGAAGAAATGGGTGCATTCCTAGAGATGTGTCAACTAACAAAACTGACCCAGGAAGAAATAGAAAACATGAACAGTCCTATAACCACGAAGGCAATTGAAGTAGTCATCAAAAACCTCCCAAGAAACCAAAGCCCAGGGCCAGATGGTTTCCCAGGGGAATTCTATCAGACATTTAAAGAAGAATTAATACCTATTCTCCTGAAACTGTTCCAAACAATAGAAATGGAAGGAAAACTTCCAAACTCATTTATGAGGCCACCATTACCTTGATTCCAAAACCAGACAAAGATCCCATCAAAAAGGAGAATTAGAGACCAATATCCTTGATGAACATCGATGCAAAAATTCTCACCAAAATACTAGCCAAGAGGACCCAACAGTACATGAAAAGGAGTATTCACCATGACCAAGTGGGATTTATCCCTGGGCTGCAAGGCTGGTTCAACATCCGCAAATCAGTCAACGTGATCAAATACATTAAAAAAAGAAAGAACGAGAATCATATGATCCTCCCAAGAGATGCAGAAAAAGCATTGGACAAAGTACAGCAACCTTTCTGGATCAAAACTCTTCAGAGTATAGGGACAGCGGGTACATACCTCAATATCATAAAAGCCATCTACGAAAACGCTACAGCGAATATCATTCTCAATGGGGAAAAGCTGAGATCTTTTCCCCTAAAGTCAGCAACGCGGCAGGGATAGCCACTCTCACCACTGCTATTCAACATAGTATTAGAAGTCCTAGCCACAGCAATCAGACAACAAAAAGTAATCCAAGGCATCCAAATCGGCAGAGAGGAAGTCAAACTCTCACTCTTGGCAGATGATATGATACTTTATGTGGAAAACCCAAAAGACTCCACCCCAAAACTGCTAGAACTCACACAGCAATTCCGTCAAGTAGCAGGCTATAAAATCAATGCACAGGAATCAGTGGCATTCCTATACACCAACAACAAGACAGAAGAGAGACAAATCAAGGAGTCGATCCCATTCACAACTGCACCCAAAACCAGAAGAGACCTAGGAATATATTCATCCCAAGAGGCAAAGGATCTGTACTCAGAAAACTACAAAATACGCAGGAAAGAAATTGAAGAAGACACAAAGAAACGGAAAAACGTTCCATGCTCATGGATTGGGAGAACCAACATTGTGAAGAGGTCAATGCTACCTAGAGCAATCTACACATGCAATGCAATCCCCATCAAAATACCATCCACTTCTTTCCACGAAATGGAACAAATAATCCTAAAATTTGAATGGAACCTGAAGAGACCCCGAGTAGCCAGAGGAATATTGAGAAAGAAAAGCAAAGCTGGCGGCATCACAATTCTGGACTTCCAGCTCTATGACAAAGCTGTCATCATCAAGACAGTATGGTACTGGCACAAAAACAGACACATGGATCCATGGAACAGAATCGAGAGCCCAGAAATGGACCCTCAACTCTATGGTCAACTTATCTTTGACAGAGCAGGAAGGAATGTCCAATGGCAAAAAGAGAGTCTCTTCAACAACTGGTGTTGGGAGAATTGGACAGCCCCATGCAGAAGAATGACACTGGACCATTTCCTGACACCACACACAGAAGTAGACGCCAAATGGTTGAAAGACCTCAATGTGAGACAGGAGTCCATCAAAATCCTAAAGGAGGACACAGGTAGCAAGCTCTTCGACCTCAGCCGCAGCAACTTCTTCCTAGAAACATCACCAAAGGCACGGGAAGCCAGGGCAAAAATGAACTATTGGGATTTCATCAAGATAAAAAGCTTTGGCACAGCAAAAGAAACAGTCCACAAAACCAAAAGACAACCGACAGAATGGGAGAAATTATTTGCAAATGACATATCAGATAAAGGGCTACTATCCAATATGTATAAAAACTTATCAAACTCAACACCCAAAGAACAAATAATCCAATCAAGAAATAGGCAGAAGACATGAACAGACATTTTTCCAAAGAAGACATCCAAATGGCCCACAGGCACATGAAAAAGTGCTCAACACGGCTCGGCATCAGGGAAATCCAAATCAAAACCTCAATGAGATACCACCTCACACCCGTCAGAATGGCTCAAATGAACAAGTCAGGGAACGACAGAGGTTGGCGGGGATGTGGAGAAAGGGGAACCCTCCTACACTGGTGGTGGGAATGCAAGCTGGTGCAACCCCTCTGGAAAAGTGTATGGAGGTTCCTCAAACAGTTATAATTAGAGCTACCATTCGATCCAGCAATTGCACTCCTGGGTATTTACCCCAAAGATACAAATGTAGGGACCCGAAGCGGTACGTGCACCCCATTGTTTATAGCAGCAATATCCACAATAGCCAAACGGTGGAAAGAGCCAAGATGTCCATCGGCAGATGAATGGATAAAGAAGAGGTGGTATATATATACACAATGGACTATTACGCAGCCATCAAAAGGAATGAGGTGTTGCCATGGACAACGACGTGGATGGAACTGGAGGGTCCGACGATTAGTGAAATAAGTCAATCAGAGAAAGACATGTATCATATGACCTCACTGATATGAGGGATTCTTAATCTCAGGAACAGAGTGAGGCTTGCTGGAGTGGTCGGGGGGGGGGATGGGGTGGCTGGGAATAGACTTTGGGGAGGGTATGAGCTACGGTGAGCGCTGTGAATTGTGTAAGACTGTTGAATCACAGATCTGTACTTCTGAAACAAATAACGCAACATATTTTAAGAATAAAGGAAAACAAGGAGACAGCAGGAGAGGAAGAATGAAGGGGAGTTAGTGAGAGGGGGAGACGGACCAGGAGAGATGATGGATTCTGAAAAAAAATCCGAGGTTTCTAGAGGGGAGGTGGGTCGGTGGATTGGTTTGACTGGTGATGGTTATTAAAGAGGGCACATTCTGCATGGAGCACTGTGTGTTAGGAACAAACAATGAATCATGGGACAGTACACCAAAACAAATGATGTAGTACATGGTGATTAACAAAGCAATAAAAAACAAAGACTGTAATAAGAGATGAAGAAGGACACTATATCCTACTTAAAGGGTCTATCCAACAAGAAGATCTCACAATTGTAAATATCTATGCCCCGAACATGGGAGCATCCAATTATATAAGGCAATTAAGAAGAAAAGCAAAGAAACACATTGACCACCATACAATCATAGTGGGGGACTTTAACACCCCCCTGACTGAAATGGCCAGATCATCTAAGCAAAAGATCAACAAGGAAATAAAGACTTTAAATGACACACTGGACCAAATGGACTTCACAGACATATTCAGAACGTTCCATCCCAATGCAACGGAATACACATTCTTCTCTAGTGCCCATGGAACATTCTCCAGAATGGATCACATCCTAGGTCACAAATCAGGTCTCAACCGGTACCCAAAGATTGGGATCATTCCCTGCACATTTTCAGACCACAATGTTTTGAAACTAGAACTCAATCACAAGAGGAGAGTCGGAAAGAACTCAAATACATGGAGGCTAAAGAGCATCCTACGAAGGAATGAATGGGTCAACCAGGAAATTAAAGAAGAATTTAAAAAGTTCATGGAAACCAATGAAAATGAAAACTCAACTGTCCAAAATCTTTGGGATACAGCCAAGGCAGTCCTGCGAGGAAAGTATATAGCAATACAAGCCTTTCTCAAGAAACAAGAAAGGTCTCAAATACACACCCAACCCTACACCTAAAGGAGCTGGAGAAAGAACGGCAAATAAAGCCTAAACCCAGCAGGAGAAGAGAAATCATGCAGTTCAGAGCAGAAATCAATGAAATAGAACCCAGAAGAACAGTAGAAGTGATCAACGGAACTAGGAGCTGGTACTTTGAAAGAATTCACAAGATTGATACACCCCTGTCCAGGCTGATCAAAAAGAAAAGAGAAATGACCCAAATCAACAAAATCATGAATGAAAGAGGAGAGATCACAAACAACAACAAAGAAATACAAACAATTATAAGAACGTAATCTGAGCAACCCTAGGGCAGCAAATTCCATAACCTGGAAGAAATGGGTGCATTCCTAGAGATGTGTCAACTAACAAAACTGACCCAGGAAGAAATAGAAAACATGAACAGTCCTATAACCACGAAGGCAATTGAAGTAGTCATCAAAAACCTCCCAAGAAACCAAAGCCCAGGGCCAGATGGTTTCCCAGGGGAATTCTATCAGACATTTAAAGAAGAATTAATACCTATTCTCCTGAAACTGTTCCAAACAATAGAAATGGAAGGAAAACTTCCAAACTCATTTATGAGGCCACCATTACCTTGATTCCAAAACCAGACAAAGATCCCATCAAAAAGGAGAATTAGAGACCAATATCACTGATGAACATCGATGCAAAAATTCTCACCAAAATACTAGCCAAGAGGACCCAACAGTACATGAAAAGGAGTATTCACCATGACCAAGTGGGATTTATCCCTGGGCTGCAAGGCTGGTTCAACATCCGCAAATCAGTCAACGTGATCAAATACATTAACAAAAGAAAGAACGAGAATCATATGATCCTCCCAAGAGATGCAGAAAAAGCATTGGACAAAGTACAGCACCCTTTCTGGGTCAAAACTCTTCAGAGTATAGGGACAGCGGGTACATACCTCAATATCATAAAAGCCATCTACGAAAACCCTACAGCGAATATCATTCTCAATGGGGAAAAGCTGAGATCTTTTCCCCTAAGGTCAGGAATGCGGCAGGGATAGCCAATCTCACCACTGATATTCAACATAGTATTAGAAGTCCTAGCCACAGCAATCAGACAACAAAAAGTAATCCAAGGCATCCAAATCGGCAGAGAGGAAGTCAAACTCTCACTCTTGGCAGATGATATGATACTTTATGTGGAAAACCCAAAAGACTCCACCCCAAAACTGCTAGAACTCACACAGCAATTCCGTCAAGTAGCAGGCTATAAAATCAATGCACAGGAATCAGTGGCATTCCTATACACCAACAACAAGACAGAAGAGAGACAAATCAAGGAGTCGATCCCATTCACAACTGCACCCAAAACCAGAAGAGACCTAGGAATATATTCATCCCAAGAGGCAAAGGATCTGTACTCAGAAAACTACAAAATACGCAGGAAAGAAATTGAAGAAGACACAAAGAAACGGAAAAACGTTCCATGCTCATGGATTGGGAGAACCAACATTGTGAAGAGGTCAATGCTACCTAGAGCAATCTACACATGCAATGCAATCCCCATCAAAATACCATCCACTTTTTTCCACGAAATGGAATAAATAATCCTAAAATTTGAATGGAACCTGAAGAGACCCCGAGTAGCCAGAGGAATATTGAGAAAGAAAAGCAAAGCTGGCGGCATCGCAATTCTGGACTTCCAGCTCTATGACAAAGCTGTCATCATCAAGACAGTATGGTACTTGCACAAAAACAGACACATGGATCCATGGAACAGAATCGAGAGCCCAGAAATGGACCCTCAACTCTATGGTCAACTTATCTTTGACAGAGCAGGAAGGAATGTCCAATGGCAAAAAGAGAGTCTCTTCAACAACTGGTGTTGGGAGAATTGGACAGCCCCATGCAGAAGAATGACACTGGACCATTTCCTGACACCACACACAGAAGTAGACGCCAAATGGTTGAAAGACCTCAATGTGAGACAGGAGTCCATCAAAATCCTAAAGGAGAACACAGGTAGCAAGCTCTTCGACCTCAGCCGCAGCAACTTCTTCCTAGAAACATCACCAAAGGCACGGGAAGCCAGGGCAAAAATGAACTATTGGGATTTCATCAAGATAAAAAGCTTTGGCACAGCAAAAGAAACAGTCCACAAAACCAAAAGACAACCGACAGAATGGGAGAAATTATTTGCAAATGACATATCAGATAAAGGGCTACTATAAAATATGTATAAAAACTTATCAAACTCAACACCCAAAGAACAAATAATCCAATCAAGAAATAGGCAGAAGACATGAACAGACATTTTTCCAAAGAAGACATCCAAATGGCCCACAGGCACATGAAAAAGTGTTCAACACGGCTCGGCATCAGGGAAATCCAAATCCAAACCTCAATGAGATACCACCTCACACCCGTCAGAATGGCTCAAATGAACAAGTCAGGGAACGACAGAGGTTGGCGGGGATGTGGAGAAAGGGGAACCCTCCTACACTGGTGGTGGGAATGCAAGCTGGTGCAACCCCTCTGGAAAAGTGTATGGAGGTTCCTCAAACAGTTATAATTAGAGCTACCATTCGATCCAGCAATTGCACTCCTGGGTATTTACCCCAAAGATACAAATGTAGGGACCTGAAGCGGTACGTGCACCTCATTGTTTATAGCAGCAATGTCCACAATAGCCAAACTGTGGAAACAGCCAAGATGTCCATCGACAGATGAATGGATAAAGAAGAGGTGGTATATATATACACAATGGACTATTACGCAGCCATCAAAAGGAATGAGATGCTGCAATGGACAACGACGTGGATGGAACTGGAGGGTCCGACGATTAGTGAAATAAGTCAATCAGAGAAAGACATGTATCATATGACCCCACTGATATGAGGGATTCTTAATCTCAGGAACAGAGTGAGGCTTGCTGGAGTGGTCGGGGGTGGGAGGGATGGGGTGGCTGGGTGATAGACATTGGGGAGGGTATGAGCTACGGTGAGCGCTGTGAATTGTGTAAGACTGTTGAATCACAGATCTGTACTTCTGAAACAACGCAACATATTTTAAGAATAAAGGAAAAGAAGGAGACAGCAGGAGTGGAAGAATGAAGGGGAGTTAGTGAGAGGATGAGACGGACCAGGAGAGATGATGGGTTCTGAAAAAAAATCTGAGGTTTCTAGAGGGGAGTTGTGTCGGGGGATTGGTTAGCGTGGTGGTGGGTATTAAAGAGGGCACATTCTCCATGGATCACTGTGTTTTAGGAACAAACAATGAATCATGGGACACTACACCAAAACAAATGATGTACTCCATGGTGATTAACAAAGCAATAAAAAACAAAGACTGTAATAAGAGATGAAGAAGGACACTATATCCTACTTAGTGTGTCTATCCAACAAGAAGATCTCACAATTGTAAATATCTATGCCCCGAAGATGGGAGCATCCAATTATATAAGGCAATTAAGAAGAAAATCAAAGAAACTCATTGACCACCATACAATCATAGTGGGGGACTTTAACACCCCCCTGACTGAAATGGCCAGATCATCTAAGCAAAAGATCAACAAGGAAATAAAGACTTTAAATGACACACTGGACCAAATGGACTTCACAGACATATTCAGAACGTTCCATCCCAATGCAACGGAATACACATTCTTCTCTAGTGCCCATGGAACATTCTCCAGAATGGATCACATCCTAGGTCACAAATCAGGTCTCAACCGGTACCCAAAGATTGGGATCATTCCCTGCACATTTTCAGACCACAATGTTTTGAAACTAGAACTCAATCACAAGAGGAGAGTCGGAAAGAACTCAAATACATGGAGGCTAAAGAGCATCCTACGAAAGAATGAATGGGTCAACCAGGAAATTAAAGAAGAATTTAAAAAGTTCATGGAAACCAATGAAAATGAAAACTCAACTGTCCAAAATCTTTGGGATACAGCCAAGGCAGTCCTGCGAGGAAAGTATATAGCAATACAAGCCTTTCTCAAGAAACAAGAAAGGTCTCAAATACACACCCAACCCTACACCTAAAGGAGCTGGAGAAAGAACGGCAAATAAAGCCTAAACCCAGCAGGAGAAGAGAAATCATGCAGTTCAGAGCAGAAATCAATGAAATAGAACCCAGAAGAACAGTAGAAGTGATCAACGGAACTAGGAGCTGGTACTTTGAAAGAATTCACAAGATTGATACACCCCTGTCCAGGCTGATCAAAAAGAAAAGAGAAATGACCCAAATCAACAAAATCATGAATGAAAGAGGAGAGATCACAAACAACACCAAAGAAATACAAACAATTATAAGAACGTAATCTGAGCAACCCTAGGGCAGCAAATTCCATAACCTGGAAGAAATGGGTGCATTCCTAGAGATGTGTCAACTAACAAAACTGACCCAGGAAGAAATAGAAAACATGAACAGTCCTATAACCACGAAGGCAATTGAAGTAGTCATCAAAAACCTCCCAAGAAACCAAAGCCCAGGGCCAGATGGTTTCCCAGGGGAATTCTATCAGACATTTAAAGAAGAATTAATACCTATTCTCCTGAAACTGTTCCAAACAATAGAAATGGAAGGAAAACTTCCAAACTCATTTATGAGGCCACCATTACCTTGATTCCAAAACCAGACAAAGATCCCATCAAAAAGGAGAATTAGAGACCAATATCCTTGATGAACATCGATGCAAAAATTCTCACCAAAATACTAGCCAAGAGGACCCAACAGTACATGAAAAGGAGTATTCACCATGACCAAGTGGGATTTATCCCTGGGCTGCAAGGCTGGTTCAACATCCGCAAATCAGTCAACGTGATCAAATACATTAACAAAAGAAAGAACGAGAATCATATGATCCTCTCAATAGATGCAGAAAAAGCACTGGACAAAGTACAGCACCCTTTCTGGATCAAAACTCTTCAGAGTATAGGGACAGCGGGTACATACCTCAATATCATAAAAGCCATCTACGAAAACCGTACAGCGAATATCATTCTCAATGGGGAAAAGCTGAGATCTTTTCCCCTAAGG
Source organism: Eumetopias jubatus (assembly GCF_037043125.1). NCBI lineage: Eukaryota > Metazoa > Chordata > Mammalia > Carnivora > Otariidae > Eumetopias > Eumetopias jubatus. Next base: position 894,816 of record NW_028274825.1, read on the forward strand.
TCAGGAACGCGGCAGGGATAGCCATTCTCACCACTGCTATTCAACATAGTATTAGAAGTCCTAGCCACAGCAATCAGACAACAAAATGTAATCCAAGGCATCCAAATCGGCAGAGAGGAAGTCAAACTCTCACTCTTTGCAGATGATATGATACTTTATGTGGAAAACCCAAAAGACTCCACCCCAAAACTGCTAGAACTCACACAGCAATTCCGTCAAGTAGCAGGCTATAAAATCAATGCACAGGAATCAGTGGCATTCCTATACACCAACAACAAGACAGAAGAGAGACAAATCAAGGAGTCGATCCCATTCACAACTGCACCCAAAACCAGAAGAGACCTAGGAATATATTCATCCCAAGAGGCAAAGGATCTGTACTCAGAAAACTACAAAATACGCAGGAAAGAAATTGAAGAAGACACAAAGAAACGGAAAAACCTTCCATGCTCATGGATTGGGAGAACCAACATTGTGAAGAGGTCAATGCTACCTAGAGCAATCTACACATGCAATGCAATCCCCATCAAAATACCATCCACTTTTTTCCAGGAAATGGAACAAATACTCCTAAAATTTGAATGGAACCAGAAGAGACCCCGAATAGCCAGAGGAATATTGAGAAAGAAAAGCAAAGCTGGCGGCATCACAATTCTGGACTTCCAGCTCTATGACAAAGCTCTCATCAACAAGACAGTATGGTACTGGCACAAAAACAGACACATGGATCCATGGAACAGAATCGAGAGCCCAGAAATGGACCCTCAACTCTATGGTCAACTTATCTTTGACAGAGCAGGAAGGAATGTCCAATGGCAAAAAGAGAGTCTCTTCAACAACTGGTGTTGGGAGAATTGGACAGCCCCATGCAGAAGAATGACAGTGGACCATTTCCTGACACCACACACAAAAGTAGACTCCAAATGGTTGAAAGAGCTCAATGTGAGACAGGAGTCCATCAAAATCCTAAAGGAGAACACAGGTAGCAAGCACTTCGACCTCAGCCGCAGCAACTTCTTCCTAGAAACATCACCAAAGGCACGGGAAGCCAGGGCAAAAATGAACTATTGGGATTTCATCAAGATAAAAAGCTTTGGCACAGCAAAAGAAACAGTCCACAAAACCAAAAGACAACCGACAGAATGGGAGAAATTATTTGCAAATGACCTATCAGATAAAGGGCTACTACCCAATATGTATAAAAACTTATCAAACTCAACACCCAAAGAACAAATAATCCAATCAAGAAATAGGCAGAAGACATGAACAGACATTTTTCCAAAGAAGACATCCAAATGGCCCACAGGCACATGAAAAAGTGCTCAACACGGCTTGGCATCAGAGAAATCCAAATGAAAACCTCAATGAGATACCACCTCACACCCGTCAGAATGGCTCAAATGAACAAGTCAGGGAACGACAGAGTTTGGCGGGGATGTGGAGATAGGGGAACCCGCCGACACTGGTGGTGGGAATGCAAGCTGCTGCAACCCCTCTGGAAAACAGTATGGAGGTTCCTCACACAGTTGAAATTAGAGCTACCATTCGATCCAACATTTGCACTCCTGGGTATTTACCCCAAAGATACAAATGTAGGGACCCGAAGCGGTACGTGCACCCCATTGTTTATAGCAGCAATGTCCACAATAGCCAAACTGTGGAAACAGCCAAGATGTCCATCGACAGATGAATGGATAAAGAAGAGGTGGTATATATATACACAATGGACTATTACGCAGCCATCAAAAGGAATGAGATGTTGCCATGGACAACGACGTGGATGGAACTGGAGGGTCCGACGATTAGTGAAATAAGTCAATCAGAGAAAGACATGTATCATATGACCCCACTGATATGAGGGATTCTTAATCTCAGGAACAGAGTGAGGCTTGCTGGAGTGGTCGGGGGTGGGAGGGATGGGGTGGCTGGGTGATAGACATTGGGAAGGGTATGAGCTACGGTGAGCGCTGTGAATTGTGTAAGACTGTTGAATCACAGATCTGTACTTCTGAAACAACGCAACATATTTTAAGAATAAAGGAAAAGAAGGAGACAGCAGGAGTGGAAGAATGAAGGGGAGTTAGTGAGAGGATGAGACGGACCAGGAGATATGATGGGTTCTGAAAAAAAATCTGAGGTTTCTAGAGGGGAGGTGGGTCGGGGGATTGGTTAGCCTGGTGGTGGGAATTAAAGAGGGCACATTCTCCATGGAGCACTGTGTGTTAGGAACAAACAATGAATCATGGGACACTACACCAAAACAAATGATGTACTCCATGGTGATTAACAAAGCAATAAAAAACAAAGACTGTAATAAGAGATGAAGAAGGACACTATATCCTAATTAAAGGGTCTATCCAACAAGAAGATCTCACAATTGTAAATATCTATGCCCCGAACATGGGAGCATCCAATTATATAAGGCAATTAAGAAGAAAAGCAAAGAAACACATTGACCACCATACAATCATAGTGGGGGACTTTAACACCCCCCCTGACTGAAATGGCCAGATCATCTAAGCAAAAGATCAACAAGGAAATAAAGACTTTAAATGACACACTGGACCAAATGGACTTCACAGACATATTCAGAACGTTCCATCCCAATGCAACGGAATACACATTCTTCTCTAGTGCCCATGGAACATTCTCCAGAATGGATCACATCCTAGGTCACAAATCAGGTCTCAAACGGTACCCAAAGATTGGGATCATTCCCTGCACATTTTCAGACCACAATGTTTTGAAACTAGAACTCAATCACAAGAGGAGAGTCGGAAAGAACTCAAATACATGGAGGCTAAAGAGCATCCTACGAAAGAATGAATGGGTCAACCAGGAAATTAAAGAAGAATTTAAAAAGTTCATGGAAACCAATGAAAATGAAAACTCAACTGTCCAAAATCTTTGGGATACAGCCAAGGCAGTCCTGCGAGGAAAGTATATAGCAATACAAGCCTTTCTCAAGAAACAAGAAAGGTCTCAAATACACACCCAACCCTACACCTAAAGGAGCTGGAGAAAGAACGGCAAATAAAGCCTAAACCCAGCAGGAGAAGAGAAATCATGCAGTTCAGAGCAGAAATCAATGAAATAGAACCCAGAAGAACAGTAGAAGTGATCAACGGAACTAGGAGCTGGTTCTTTGAAAGAATTCACAAGATTGATACACCCCTGTCCAGGCTGATCAAAAAGAAAAGAGAAATGACCCAAATCAACAAAATCATGAATGAAAGAGGAGAGATCACAAACAACACCAAAGAAATACAAACAATTATAAGAACGTAATCTGAGCAACCCTAGGGCAGCAAATTCCATAACCTGGAAGAAATGGGTGCATTCCTAGAGATGTGTCAACTAACAAAACTGACCCAGGAAGAAATAGAAAACATGAACAGTCCTATAACCACGAAGGCAATTGAAGTAGTCATCAAAAACCTCCCAAGAAACCAAAGCCCAGGGCCAGATGGTTTCCCAGGGGAATTCTATCAGACATTTAAAGAAGAATTAATACCTATTCTCCTGAAACTGTTCCAAACAATAGAAATGGAAGGAAAACTTCCAAACTCATTTATGAGGCCACCATTACCTTGATTCCAAAACCAGACAAAGATCCCATCAAAAAGGAGAATTAGAGACCAATATCCTTGATGAACATCGATGCAAAATTTCTCACCAAAATACTAGCCAAGAGGACCCAACAGTACATGAAAAGGAGTATTCACCATGACCAAGTGGGATTTATCCCTGGGCTGCAAGGCTGGTTCAACATCCGCAAATCAGTCAACGTGATCAAATACATTAACAAAAGAAAGAACGAGAATCATATGATCCTCTCAATAGATGCAGAAAAAGCATTGGACAAAGTACAGCACACTTTCTGGATCAAAACTCTTCAGAGTATAGGGACAGCGGGTACATACCTCAATATCATAAAAGCCATCTACGAAAACGCTACAGCGAATATCATTCTCAATGGGGAAAAGCTGAGATCTTTTCCCCTAAGGTCAGGAACGCGGCAGGGATAGCCATTCTCACCACTGCTATTCAACATAGTATTAGAAGTCCTAGCCACAGCAATCAGACAACAAAATGTAATCCAAGGCATCCAAATCGGCAGAGAGGAAGTCAAACTCTCACTCTTGGCAGATGATATGATACTTTATGTGGAAAACCCAAAAGACTCCACCCCAAAACTGCTAGAACTCACACAGCAATTCCGTCAAGTAGCAGGCTATAAAATCAATGCACAGGAATCAGTGGCATTCCTATACACCAACAACAAGACAGAAGAGAGACAAATCAAGGAGTCGATCCCATTCACAACTGCACCCAAAACCAGAAGAGACCTAGGAATATATTCATCCCAAGAGGCAAAGGATCTGTACTCAGAAAACTACAAAATACGCAGGAAAGAAATTGAAGAAGACACAAAGAAACGGAAAAACGTTCCATGCTCATGGATTGGGAGAACCAACATTGTGAAGAGGTCAATGCTACCTAGAGCAATCTACACATGCAATGCAATCCCCATCAAAATACCATCCACTTTTTTCCACGAAATGGAATAAATAATCCTAAAATTTGAATGGAACCTGAAGAGACCCCGAGTAGCCAGAGGAATATTGAGAAAGAAAAGCAAAGCTGGCGGCATCACAATTCTGGACTTCCAGCTCTATGACAAAGCTGTCATCATCAAGACAGTATGGTACTTGCACAAAAACAGACACATGGATCCATGGAACAGAATCGAGAGCCCAGAAATGGACCCTCAACTCTATGGTCAACTTATCTTTGACAGAGCAGGAAGGAATGTCCAATGGCAAAAAGAGAGTCTCTTCAACAACTGGTGTTGGGAGAATTGGACAGCCCCATGCAGAAGAATGACACTGGACCATTTCCTGACACCACACACAGAAGTAGACGCCAAATGGTTGAAAGACCTCAATGTGAGACAGGAGTCCATCAAAATCCTAAAGGAGAACACAGGTAGCAAGCTCTTCGACCTCAGCCGCAGCAACTTCTTCCTAGAAACATCACCAAAGGCACGGGAAGCCAGGGCAAAAATGAACTATTGGGATTTCATCAAGATAAAAAGCTTTGGCACAGCAAAAGAAACAGTCCACAAAACCAAAAGTCAACCGACAGAATGGGAGAAATTATTTGCAAATGACATATCAGATAAAGGGCTACTATCCAATATGTATAAAAACTTATCAAACTCAACACCCAAAGAACAAATAATCCAATCAAGAAATAGGCAGAAGACATGAACAGACATTTTTCCAAAGAAGACATCCAAATGGCCCACAGGCACATGAAAAAGTGTTCAACACGGCTCGGCATCAGGGAAATCCAAATCCAAACCTCAATGAGATACCACCTCACACCCGTCAGAATGGCTCAAATGAACAAGTCAGGGAACGACAGAGGTTGGCGGGGATGTGGAGAAAGGGGAACCCTCCTACACTGGTGGTGGGAATGCAAGCTGGTGCAACCCCTCTGGAAAAGTGTATGGAGGTTCCTCAAACAGTTATAATTAGAGCTACCATTCGATCCAGCAATTGCACTCCTGGGTATTTACCCCAAAGATACAAATGTAGGGACCTGAAGCGGTACGTGCACCTCATTGTTTATAGCAGCAATGTCCACAATAGCCAAACTGTGGAAACAGCCAAGATGTCCATCGACAGATGAATGGATAAAGAAGAGGTGGTATATATATACACAATGGACTATTACGCAGCCATCAAAAGGAATGAGATGCTGCAATGGACAACGACGTGGATGGAACTGGAGGGTCCGACGATTAGTGAAATAAGTCAATCAGAGAAAGACATGTATCATATGACCCCACTGATATGAGGGATTCTTAATCTCAGGAACAGAGTGAGGCTTGCTGGAGTGGTCGGGGGTGGGAGGGATGGGGTGGCTGGGTGATAGACATTGGGGAGGGTATGAGCTACGGTGAGCGCTGTGAATTGTGTAAGACTGTTGAATCACAGATCTGTACTTCTGAAACAACGCAACATATTTTAAGAATAAAGGAAAAGAAGGAGACAGCAGGAGTGGAAGAATGAAGGGGAGTTAGTGAGAGGATGAGACGGACCAGGAGAGATGATGGGTTCTGAAAAAAAATCTGAGGTTTCTAGAGGGGAGTTGTGTCGGGGGATTGGTTAGCGTGGTGGTGGGTATTAAAGAGGGCACATTCTCCATGGATCACTGTGTGTTAGGAACAAACAATGAATCATGGGACACTACACCAAAACAAATGATGTACTCCATGGTGATTAACAAAGCAATAAAAAACAAAGACTGTAATAAGAGATGAAGAAGGACACTATATCCTACTTAGTGTGTCTATCCAACAAGAAGATCTCACAATTGTAAATATCTATGCCCCGAAGATGGGAGCATCCAATTATATAAGGCAATTAAGAAGAAAATCAAAGAAACTCATTGACCACCATACAATCATAGTGGGGGACTTTAACACCCCCCTGACTGAAATGGCCAGATCATCTAAGCAAAAGATCAACAAGGAAATAAAGACTTTAAATGACACACTGGACCAAATGGACTTCACAGACATATTCAGAACGTTCCATCCCAATGCAACGGAATACACATTCTTCTCTAGTGCCCATGGAACATTCTCCAGAATGGATCACATCCTAGGTCACAAATCAGGTCTCAACCGGTACCCAAAGATTGGGATCATTCCCTGCACATTTTCAGACCACAATGTTTTGAAACTAGAACTCAATCACAAGAGGAGAGTCGGAAAGAACTCAAATACATGGAGGCTAAAGAGCATCCTACGAAAGAATGAATGGGTCAACCAGGAAATTAAAGAAGAATTTAAAAAGTTCATGGAAACCAATGAAAATGAAAACTCAACTGTCCAAAATCTTTGGGATACAGCCAAGGCAGTCCTGCGAGGAAAGTATATAGCAATACAAGCCTTTCTCAAGAAACAAGAAAGGTCTCAAATACACACCCAACCCTACACCTAAAGGAGCTGGAGAAAGAACGGCAAATAAAGCCTAAACCCAGCAGGAGAAGAGAAATCATGCAGTTCAGAGCAGAAATCAATGAAATAGAACCCAGAAGAACAGTAGAAGTGATCAACGGAACTAGGAGCTGGTACTTTGAAAGAATTCACAAGATTGATACACCCCTGTCCAGGCTGATCAAAAAGAAAAGAGAAATGACCCAAATCAACAAAATCATGAATGAAAGAGGAGAGATCACAAACAACATCAAAGAAATACAAACAATTATAAGAACGTAATCTGAGCAACCCTAGGGCAGCAAATTCCATAACCTGGAAGAAATGGGTGCATTCCTAGAGATGTGTCAACTAACAAAACTGACCCAGGAAGAAATAGAAAACATGAACAGTCCTATAACCACGAAGGCAATTGAAGTAGTCATCAAAAACCTCCCAAGAAACCAAAGCCCAGGGCCAGATGGTTTCCCAGGGGAATTCTATCAGACATTTAAAGAAGAATTAATACCTATTCTCCTGAAACTGTTCCAAACAATAGAAATGGAAGGAAAACTTCCAAACTCATTTATGAGGCCACCATTACCTTGATTCCAAAACCAGACAAAGATCCCATCAAAAAGGAGAATTAGAGACCAATATCCTTGATGAACATCGATGCAAAAATTCTCACCAAAATACTAGCCAAGAGGACCCAACAGTACATGAAAAGGAGTATTCACCATGACCAAGTGGGATTTATCCCTGGGCTGCAAGGCTGGTTCAACATCCGCAAATCAGTCAACGTGATCAAATACATTAACAAAAGAAAGAACGAGAATCATATGATCCTCCCAAGAGATGCAGAAAAAGCATTGGACAAAGTACAGCAATCTTTCTGGATCAAAACTCTTCAGAGTATAGGGACAGCGGGTACATACCTCAATATCATAAAAGCCATCTACGAAAACGCTACAGCGAATATCATTCTCAATGGGGAAAAGCTGAGATCTTTTCCCCCAAAGTCAGCAACGCGGCAGGGATAGCCACTCTCACCACTGCTATTCAACATAGTATTAGAAGTCCTAGCCACAGCAATCAGACAACAAAAAGTAATCCAAGGCATCCAAATCGGCAGAGAGGAAGTCAAACTCTCACTCTTGGCAGATGATATGATACTTTATGTGGAAAACCCAAAAGACTCCACCCCAAAACTGCTAGAACTCACACAGCAATTCCGTCAAGTAGCAGGCTATAAAATCAATGCACAGGAATCAGTGGCATTCCTATACAACAACAACAAGACAGAAGAGAGACAAATCAAGGAGTCGATCCCATTCACAACTGCACCCAAAACCAGAAGAGACCTAGGAATATATTGAACCCAAGAGGCAAGGGATCTGTACTCAGAAAACTACAAAATACGCAGGAAAGAAATTGAAGAAGACACAAAGAAACGGAAAAACGTTCCATGCTCATGGATTGGGAGAACCAACATTGTGAAGAGGTCAATGCTACCTAGAGCAATCTACACATGCAATGCAATCCCCATCAAAATACCATCCACTTTTTTCCACGAAATGGAACAAATAATCCTAAAATTTGAATGGAACCTGAAGAGACCCCGAGTAGCCAGAGGAATATTGAGAAAGAAAAGCAAAGCTGGCGGCATCACAATTCTGGACTTCCAGCTCTATGACAAAGCTGTCATCATCAAGACAGTATGGTACTGGCACAAAAACAGACACATGGATCCATGGAACAGAATCGAGAGCCCAGAAATGGACCCTCAACTCTATGGTCAACTTATCTTTGACAGAGCAGGAAGGAATGTCCAATGGCAAAAAGAGAGTCTCTTCAACAACTGGTGTTGGGAGAATTGGACAGCCCCATGCAGAAGAATGACACTGGACCATTTCCTGACACCACACACAGAAGTAGACGCCAAATGGTTGAAAGACCTCAATGTGAGACAGGAGTCCATCAAAATCCTAAAGGAGGACACAGGTAGCAAGCTCTTCGACCTCACCCGCAGCAACTTCTTCCTAGAAACATCACCAAAGGCACGGGAAGCCAGGGCAAAAATGAACTATTGGGATTTCATCAAGATAAAAAGCTTTGGCACAGCAAAAGAAACAGTCCACAAAACTAAAAGACAACCGACAGAATGGGAGAAATTATTTGCAAATGACATATCAGATAAAGGGCTACTATCCAATATGTATAAAAACTTATCAAACTCAACACCCAAAGAACAAATAATCCAATCAAGAAATAGGCAGAAGACATGAACAGACATTTTTCCAAAGAAGACATCCAAATGGCCCACAGGCACATGAAAAAGTGCTCAACACGGCTCGGCATCAGGGAAATCCAAATCAAAACCTCAATGAGATACCCCCTCACACCCGTCAGAATGGCTCAAATGAACAAGTCAGGGAACGACAGAGGTTGGCGGGGATGTGGAGAAAGGGGAACCCTCCTACACTGGTGGTGGGAATGCAAGCTGGTGCAACCCCTCTGGAAAAGTGTATGGACGTTCCTCAAACAGTTATAATTAGAGCTAACATTCGATCCAGCAATTGCACTCCTGGCTATTTACCCCAAAGATACAAATGTAGGGACCCGAAGCGGTACGTGCACCCCATTGTTTATAGCAGCAATATCCACAATAGCCAAACGGTGGAAAGAGCCAAGATGTCCATCGACAGATGAATGGATAAAGAAGAGGTGGTATATATATACACAATGGACTATTACGCAGCCATCAAAAGGAATGAGGTGTTGCCATGGACAACGACGTGGATGGAACTGGAGGGTCCGACGATTAGTGAAATAAGTCAATCAGAGAAAGACATGTATCATATGACCTCACTGATATGAGGGATTCTTAATCTCAGGAACAGAGTGAGGCTTGCTGGAGTGGTCGGGGGGGGGGATGGGGTGGCTGGGTGATAGACTTTGGGGAGGGTATGAGCTACGGTGAGCGCTGTGAATTGTGTAAGACTGTTGAATCACAGATCTGTACTTCTGAAACAAATAACGCAACATATTTTAAGAATAAAGGAAAACAAGGAGACAGCAGGAGAGGAAGAATGAAGGGGAGTTAGTGAGAGGGGGAGACGGACCAGGAGAGATGATGGATTCTGAAAAAAATTCCGAGGTTTCTAGAGGGGAGGTGGGTCGGTGGATTGGTTTGACTGGTGATGGTTATTAAAGAGGGCACATTCCGCATGGAGCACTGTGTGTTAGGAACAAACAATGAATCATGGGACAGTACACCAAAACAAATGATGTAGTACATGGTGATTAACAAAGCAGTAAAAAACAAAGACTGTAATAAGAGATGAAGAAGGACACTATATCCTACTTAAAGGGTCTATCCAACAAGAAGATCTCACAATTGTAAATATCTATGCCCCGAACATGGGAGCATCCAATTATATAAGGCAATTAAGAAGAAAAGCAAAGAAACACATTGACCACCATACAATCATAGTGGGGGACTTTAACACCCCCCTGACTGAAATGGCCAGATCATCTAAGCAAAAGATCAACAAGGAAATAAAGACTTAAATGACACACTGGACCAAATGGACTTCACAGACATATTCAGAACGTTCCATCCCAATGCAACGGAATACACTTTCTTCTCTAGTGCCCATGGAACATTCTCCAGAATGGATCACATCCTAGGTCACAAATCAGGTCTCAACCGGTACCCAAAGATTGGGATCATTCCCTGCACATTTTCAGACCACAATGTTTTGAAACTAGAATTCAATCACAAGAGGAAAGTGGGAAAGAACTCAAATACATGGAGGCTAAAGAGCATCCTACGAAAGAATGAATGGGTCAACCAGGAAATTAAAGAAGAATTTAAAAAGTTCATGGAAACCAATGAAAATGAAAACTCAACTGTCCAAAATCTTTGGGATACAGCCAAGGCAGTCCTGCGAGGAAAGTATATAGCAATACAAGCCTTTCTCAAGAAACAAGAAAGGTCTCAAATACACACCCAACCCTACACCTAAAGGAGCTGGAGAAAGAACGGCAAATAAAGCCTAAACCCAGCAGGAGAAGAGAAATCATGCAGTTCAGAGCAGAAATCAATGAAATAGAACCCAGAAGAACAGTAGAAGTGATCAACGGAACTAGGAGCTGGTACTTTGAAAGAATTCACAAGATTGATACACCCCTGTCCAGGCTGATCAAAAAGAAAAGAGAAATGACCCAAATCAACAAAATCATGAATGAAAGAGGAGAGATCACAAACAACACCAAAGAAATACAAACAATTATAAGAACGTAATCTGAGCAACCCTAGGGCAGCAAATTCCATAACCTGGAAGAAATGGGTGCATTCCTAGAGATGTGTCAACTAACAAAACTGACCCAGGAAGAAATAGAAAACATGAACAGTCCTATAACCACGAAGGCAATTGAAGTAGTCATCAAAAACCTCCCAAGAAACCAAAGCCCAGGGCCAGATGGTTTCCCAGGGGAATTCTATCAGACATTTAAAGAAGAATTAATACCTATTCTCCTGAAACTGTTCCAAACAATAGAAATGGAAGGAAAACTTCCAAACTCATTTATGAGGCCACCATTACCTTGATTCCAAAACCAGACAAAGATCCCATCAAAAAGGAGAATTAGAGACCAATATCCTTGATGAACATCGATGCAAAAATTCTCACCAAAATACTAGCCAAGAGGACCCAACAGTACATGAAAAGGAGTATTCACCATGACCAAGTGGGATTTATCCCTGGGCTGCAAGGCTGGTTCAACATCCGCAAATCAGTCAACGTGATCAAATACATTAACAAAAGAAAGAACGAGAATCATATGATCCTCCCAAGAGATGCAGAAAAAGCATTGGACAAAGTACAGCAACCTTTCTGGATCAAAACTCTTCAGAGTATAGGGACAGCGGGTACATACCTCAATATCATAAAAGCCATCTACGAAAACCCTACAACGAATATCATTCTCAATGGGGAAAAGCTGAGATCTTTTCCCCTAAAGTCAGCAACGCGGCAGGGATAGCCACTCTCACCACTGCTATTCAACATAGTATTAGAAGTCCTAGCCACAGCAATCAGACAACAAAAAGTAATCCAAGGCATCCAAATCGGCAGAGAGGAAGTCAAACTCTCACTCTTGGCAGATGATATGATACTTTATGTGGAAAACCCAAAAGACTCCACCCCAAAACTGCTAGAACTCACACAGCAATTCCGTCAAGTAGCAGGGTATAAAATCAATGCACAGGAATCAGTGGCATTCCTATACACCAACAACAAGACAGAAGAGAGACAAATCAAGGAGTCGATCCCATTCACAACTGCACCCAAAACCAGAAGAGACCTAGGAATATATTCATCCCAAGAGGCAAAGGATCTGTACTCAGAAAACTACAAAATACGCAGGAAAGAAATTGAAGAAGACACAAAGAAACGGAAAAACGTTCCATGCTCATGGATTGGGAGAACCAACATTGTGAAGAGGTCAATGCTACCTAGAGCAATCTACACATGCAATGCAATCCCCATCAAAATACCATCCACTTTTTTCCACGAAATGGAATAAATAATCCTAAAATTTGAATGGAACTTGAAGAGACCCGAGTAGCCAGAGGAATATTGAGAAAGAAAAGCAAAGCTGGCGGCATCACAATTCTGGACTTCCAGCTCTATGACAAAGCTGTCATCATCAAGACAGTATGGTACTTGCACAAAAACAGACACATGGATCCATGGAACACAATCGAGAGCCCAGAAATGGACCCTCAACTCTATGGTCAACTTATCTTTGACAGAGCAGGAAGGAATGTCCAATGGCAAAAAGAGAGTCTCTTCAACAACTGGTGTTGGGAGAATTGGACAGCCCCATGCAGAAGAATGACACTGGACCATTTCCTGACACCACACACAGAAGTAGACGCCAAATGGTTGAAAGACCTCAATGTGAGACAGGAGTCCATCAAAATCCTAAAGGAGAACACAGGTAGCAAGCTCTTCGACCTCAGCCGCAGCAACTTCTTCCTAGAAACATCACCAAAGGCACGGGAAGCCAGGGCAAAAATGAACTATTGGGATTTCATCAAGATAAAAAGCTTTGGCACAGCAAAAGAAACAGTCCACAAAACCAAAAGACAACCGACAGAATGGGAGAAATTATTTGCAAATGACATATCAGATAAAGGGCTACTATCCAATATGTATAAAAACTTATCAAACTCAACACCCAAAGAACAAATAATCCAATCAAGAAATAGGCAGAAGACATGAACAGACATTTTTCCAAAGAAGACATCCAAATGGCCCACAGGCACATGAAAAAGTGCTCAACACGGCTCGGCATCAGGGAAATCCAAATCAAAACCTCAATGAGATACCCCCTCACACCCGTCAGAATGGCTCAAATGAACAAGTCAGGGAACGACAGAGGTTGGCGGGGATGTGGAGAAAGGGGAACCCTCCTACACTGGTGGTGGGAATGCAAGCTGGTGCAACCCCTCTGGAAAAGTGTATGGAGGTTCCTCAAACAGTTATAATTAGAGCTACCATTCGATCCAGCAATTGCACTCCTGGGTATTTACCCCAAAGATACAAATGTAGGGACCCGAAGCGGTACGTGCACCCCATTGTTTATAGCAGCAATATCCACAATAGCCAAACGGTGGAAAGAGCCAAGATGTCCATCGACAGATGAATGGATAAAGAAGAGGTGGTATATATATACACAATGGACTATTACGCAGCCATCAAAAGGAATGAGGTGTTGCCATGGACAACGACGTGGATGGAACTGGAGGGTCCGACGATTAGTGAAATAAGTCAATCAGAGAAAGACATGTATCATATGACCTCACTGATATGAGGGATTCTTAATCTCAGGAACAGAGTGAGGCTTGCTGGAGTGGTCGGGGGGGGGGATGGGGTGGCTGGGTGATAGACTTTGGGGAGGGTATGAGCTACGGTGAGCGCTGTGAATTGTGTAAGACTGTTGAATCACAGATCTGTACTTCTGAAACAAATAACGCAACATATTTTAAGAATAAAGGAAAACAAGGAGACAGCAGGAGAGGAAGAATGAAGGGGAGTTAGTGAGAGGGGGAGACGGACCAGGAGAGATGATGGATTCTGAAAAAAAATCCGAGGTTTCTAGAGGGGAGGTGGGTCGGTGGATTGGTTTGACTGGTGATGGTTATTAAAGAGGGCACATTCTGCATGGAGCACTGTGTGTTAGGAACAAACAATGAATCATGGGACAGTACACCAAAACAAATGATGTAGTACATGGTGATTAACAAAGCAATAAAAAACAAAGACTGTAATAAGAGATGAAGAAGGACACTATATCCTACTTAAAGGGTCTATCCAACAAGAAGATCTCACAATTGTAAATATCTATGCCCCGAACATGGGAGCATCCAATTATATAAGGCAATTAAGAAGAAATGCAAAGAAACACATTGACCACCATACAATCATAGTGGGGGACTTTAACACCCCCCTGACTGAAATGGCCAGATCATCTAAGCAAAAGATCAACAAGGAAATAAAGACTTTAAATGACACACTGGACCAAATGGACTTCACAGACATATTCAGAACGTTCCATCCCAATGCAACGGAATACACATTCTTCTCTAGTGCCCATGGAACATTCTCCAGAATGGATCACATCCTAGGTCACAAATCAGGTCTCAACCGGTACCCAAAGATTGGGATCATTCCCTGCACATTTTCAGACCACAATGTTTTGAAACTAGAACTCAATCACAAGAGGAGAGTCGGAAAGAACTCAAATACATGGAGGCTAAAGAGCATCCTACGAAAGAATGAATGGGTCAACCAGGAAATTAAAGAAGAATTTAAAAAGTTCATGGAAACCAATGAAAATGAAAACTCAACTGTCCAAAATCTTTGGGATACAGCCAAGGCAGTCCTGCGAGGAAAGTATATAGCAATACAAGCCTTTCTCAAGAAACAAGAAAGGTCTCAAATACACACCCAACCCTACACCTAAAGGAGCTGGAGAAAGAACGGCAAATAAAGCCTAAACCCAGCAGGAGAAGAGAAATCATGCAGTTCAGAGCAGAAATCAATGAAATAGAACCCAGAAGAACAGTAGAAGTGATCAACGGAACTAGGAGCTGGTACTTTGAAAGAATTCACAAGATTGATACACCCCTGTCCAGGCTGATCAAAAAGAAAAGAGAAATGACCCAAATCAACAAAATCATGAATGAAAGAGGAGAGATCACAAACAACACCAAAGAAATACAAACAATTATAAGAACGTAATCTGAGCAACCCTAGGGCAGCAAATTCCATAACCTGGAAGAAATGGGTGCATTCCTAGAGATGTGTCAACTAACAAAACTGACCCAGGAAGAAATAGAAAACATGAACAGTCCTATAACCACGAAGGCAATTGAAGTAGTCATCAAAAACCTCCCAAGAAACCAAAGCCCAGGGCCAGATGGTTTCCCAGGGGAATTCTATCAGACATTTAAAGAAGAATTAATACCTATTCTCCTGAAACTGTTCCAAACAATAGAAATGGAAGGAAAACTTCCAAACTCATTTATGAGGCCACCATTACCTTGATTCCAAAACCAGACAAAGATCCCATCAAAAAGGAGAATTAGAGACCAATATCCTTGATGAACATCGATGCAAAAATTCTCACCAAAATACTAGCCAAGAGGACCCAACAGTACATGAAAAGGAGTATTCACCATGACCAAGTGGGATTTATCCCTGGGCTGCAAGGCTGGTTCAACATCCGCAAATCAGTCAACGTGATCAAATACATTAACAAAAGAAAGAACGAGAATCATATGATCCTCCCAAGAGATGCAGAAAAAGCATTGGACAAAGTACAGCAACCTTTCTGGATCAAAACTCTTCAGAGTATAGGGACAGCGGGTACATACCTCAATATCATAAAAGCCATCTACGAAAACCCTACAACGAATATCATTCTCAATGGGGAAAAGCTGAGATCTTTTCCCCTAAAGTCAGCAACGCGGCAGGGATAGCCACTCTCACCACTGCTATTCAACATAGTATTAGAAGTCCTAGCCACAGCAATCAGACAACAAAAAGTAATCCAAGGCATCCAAATCGGCAGAGAGGAAGTCAAACTCTCACTCTTGGCAGATGATATGATACTTTATGTGGAAAACCCAAAAGACTCCACCCCAAAACTGCTAGAACTCACACAGCAATTCCGTCAAGTAGCAGGGTATAAAATCAATGCACAGGAATCAGTGGCATTCCTATACACCAACAACAAGACAGAAGAGAGACAAATCAAGGAGTCGATCCCATTCACAACTGCACCCAAAACCAGAAGAGACCTAGGAATATATTCATCCCAAGAGGCAAAGGATCTGTACTCAGAAAACTACAAAATACGCAGGAAAGAAATTGAAGAAGACACAAAGAAACGGAAAAACGTTCCATGCTCATGGATTGGGAGAACCAACATTGTGAAGAGGTCAATGCTACCTAGAGCAATCTACACATGCAATGCAATCCCCATCAAAATACCATCCACTTTTTTCCACGAAATGGAATAAATAATCCTAAAATTTGAATGGAACTTGAAGAGACCCGAGTAGCCAGAGGAATATTGAGAAAGAAAAGCAAAGCTGGCGGCATCACAATTCTGGACTTCCAGCTCTATGACAAAGCTGTCATCATCAAGACAGTATGGTACTTGCACAAAAACAGACACATGGATCCATGGAACACAATCGAGAGCCCAGAAATGGACCCTCAACTCTATGGTCAACTTATCTTTGACAGAGCAGGAAGGAATGTCCAATGGCAAAAAGAGAGTCTCTTCAACAACTGGTGTTGGGAGAATTGGACAGCCCCATGCAGAAGAATGACACTGGACCATTTCCTGACACCACACACAGAAGTAGACGCCAAATGGTTGAAAGACCTCAATGTGAGACAGGAGTCCATCAAAATCCTAAAGGAGAACACAGGTAGCAAGCTCTTCGACCTCAGCCGCAGCAACTTCTTCCTAGAAACATCACCAAAGGCACGGGAAGCCAGGGCAAAAATGAACTATTGGGATTTCATCAAGATAAAAAGCTTTGGCACAGCAAAAGAAACAGTCCACAAAACCAAAAGACAACCGACAGAATGGGAGAAATTATTTGCAAATGACATATCAGATAAAGGGCTACTATCCAATATGTATAAAAACTTATCAAACTCAACACCCAAAGAACAAATAATCCAATCAAGAAATAGGCAGAAGACATGAACAGACATTTTTCCAAAGAAGACATCCAAATGGCCCACAGGCACATGAAAAAGTGCTCAACACGGCTCGGCATCAGGGAAATCCAAATCAAAACCTCAATGAGATACCCCCTCACACCCGTCAGAATGGCTCAAATGAACAAGTCAGGGAACGACAGAGGTTGGCGGGGATGTGGAGAAAGGGGAACCCTCCTACACTGGTGGTGGGAATGCAAGCTGGTGCAACCCCTCTGGAAAAGTGTATGGAGGTTCCTCAAACAGTTATAATTAGAGCTACCATTCGATCCAGCAATTGCACTCCTGGGTATTTACCCCAAAGATACAAATGTAGGGACCCGAAGCGGTACGTGCACCCCATTGTTTATAGCAGCAATATCCACAATAGCCAAACGGTGGAAAGAGCCAAGATGTCCATCGACAGATGAATGGATAAAGAAGAGGTGGTATATATATACACAATGGACTATTACGCAGCCATCAAAAGGAATGAGGTGTTGCCATGGACAACGACGTGGATGGAACTGGAGGGTCCGACGATTAGTGAAATAAGTCAATCAGAGAAAGACATGTATCATATGACCTCACTGATATGAGGGATTCTTAATCTCAGGAACAGAGTGAGGCTTGCTGGAGTGGTCGGGGGGGGGGATGGGGTGGCTGGGTGATAGACTTTGGGGAGGGTATGAGCTACGGTGAGCGCTGTGAATTGTGTAAGACTGTTGAATCACAGATCTGTACTTCTGAAACAAATAACGCAACATATTTTAAGAATAAAGGAAAACAAGGAGACAGCAGGAGAGGAAGAATGAAGGGGAGTTAGTGAGAGGGGGAGACGGACCAGGAGAGATGATGGATTCTGAAAAAAAATCCGAGGTTTCTAGAGGGGAGGTGGGTCGGTGGATTGGTTTGACTGGTGATGGTTATTAAAGAGGGCACATTCTGCATGGAGCACTGTGTGTTAGGAACAAACAATGAATCATGGGACAGTACACCAAAACAAATGATGTAGTACATGGTGATTAACAAAGCAATAAAAAACAAAGACTGTAATAAGAGATGAAGAAGGACACTATATCCTACTTAAAGGGTCTATCCAACAAGAAGATCTCACAATTGTAAATATCTATGCCCCGAACATGGGAGCATCCAATTATATAAGGCAATTAAGAAGAAATGCAAAGAAACACATTGACCACCATACAATCATAGTGGGGGACTTTAACACCCCCCTGACTGAAATGGCCAGATCATCTAAGCAAAAGATCAACAAGGAAATAAAGACTTTAAATGACACACTGGACCAAATGGACTTCACAGACATATTCAGAACGTTCCATCCCAATGCAACGGAATACACATTCTTCTCTAGTGCCCATGGAACATTCTCCAGAATGGATCACATCCTAGGTCACAAATCAGGTCTCAACCGGTACCCAAAGATTGGGATCATTCCCTGCACATTTTCAGACCACAATGTTTTGAAACTAGAACTCAATCACAAGAGGAGAGTCGGAAAGAACTCAAATACATGGAGGCTAAAGAGCATCCTACGAAAGAATGAATGGGTCAACCAGGAAATTAAAGAAGAATTTAAAAAGTTCATGGAAACCAATGAAAATGAAAACTCAACTGTCCAAAATCTTTGGGATACAGCCAAGGCAGTCCTGCGAGGAAAGTATATAGCAATACAAGCCTTTCTCAAGAAACAAGAAAGGTCTCAAATACACACCCAACCCTACACCTAAAGGAGCTGGAGAAAGAACGGCAAATAAAGCCTAAACCCAGCAGGAGAAGAGAAATCATGCAGTTCAGAGCAGAAATCAATGAAATAGAACCCAGAAGAACAGTAGAAGTGATCAACGGAACTAGGAGCTGGTACTTTGAAAGAATTCACAAGATTGATACACCCCTGTCCAGGCTGATCAAAAAGAAAAGAGAAATGACCCAAATCAACAAAATCATGAATGAAAGAGGAGAGATCACAAACAACACCAAAGAAATACAAACAATTATAAGAACGTAATCTGAGCAACCCTAGGGCAGCAAATTCCATAACCTGGAAGAAATGGGTGCATTCCTAGAGATGTGTCAACTAACAAAACTGACCCAGGAAGAAATAGAAAACATGAACAGTCCTATAACCACGAAGGCAATTGAAGTAGTCATCAAAAACCTCCCAAGAAACCAAAGCCCAGGGCCAGATGGTTTCCCAGGGGAATTCTATCAGACATTTAAAGAAGAATTAATACCTATTCTCCTGAAACTGTTCCAAACAATAGAAATGGAAGGAAAACTTCCAAACTCATTTATGAGGCCACCATTACCTTGATTCCAAAACCAGACAAAGATCCCATCAAAAAGGAGAATTAGAGACCAATATCCTTGATGAACATCGATGCAAAAATTCTCACCAAAATACTAGCCAAGAGGACCCAACAGTACATGAAAAGGAGTATTCACCATGACCAAGTGGGATTTATCCCTGGGCTGCAAGGCTGGTTCAACATCCGCAAATCAGTCAACGTGATCAAATACATTAACAAAAGAAAGAACGAGAATCATATGATCCTCTCAATAGATGCAGAAAAAGCACTGGACAAAGTACAGCAACCTTTCTGGATCAAAACTCTTCAGAGTATAGGGACAGCGGGTACATACCTCAATATCATAAAAGCCATCTACGAAAACCCTACAGCGAATATCATTCTCAATGGGGAAAAGCTGAGATCTTTTCCCCTAAGGTCAGGAACGCGGCAGGGATAGCCATTCTCACCACTGCTATTCAACATAGTATTAGAAGTCCTAGCCACAGCAATCAGACAACAAAAAGTAATCCAAGGCATCCAAATCGGCAGAGAGGAAGTCAAACTCTCACTCTTTGCAGATGATATGATACTTTATGTGGAAAACCCAAAAGACTCCACCCCAAAACTGCTAGAACTCACACAGCAATTCCGTCAAGTAGCAGGCTATAAAATCAATGCACAGGAATCAGTGGCATTCCTATACACCAACAACAAGACAGAAGAGAGACAAATCAAGGAGTCGATCCCATTCACAACTGCACCCAAAACCAGAAGAGACCTAGGAATATATTCATCCCAAGAGGCAAAGGATCTGTACTCAGAAAACTACAAAATACGCAGGAAAGAAATTGAAGAAGACACAAAGAAACGGAAAAACGTTCCATGCTCATGGATTGGGAGAACCAACATTGTGAAGAGGTCAATGCTACCTAGAGCAATCTACACATGCAATGCAATCCCCATCAAAATACCATCCACTTTTTTCCAGGAAATGGAACAAATACTCCTAAAATTTGAATGGAACCAGAAGAGACCCCGAATAGCCAGAGGAATATTGAGAAAGAAAAGCAAAGCTGGCGGCATCACAATTCTGGACTTCCAGCTCTATGACAAAGCTCTCATCAACAAGACAGTATGGTACTGGCACAAAAACAGACACATGGATCCATGGAACACAATCGAGAGCCCAGAAATGGACCCTCAACTCTATGGTCAACTTATCTTTGACAGAGCAGGAAGGAATGTCCAATGGCAAAAAGAGAGTCTCTTCAACAACTGGTGTTGGGAGAATTGGACAGCCCCATGCAGAAGAATGACAGTGGACCATTTCCTGACACCACACACAAAAGTAGACTCCAAATGGTTGAAAGAGCTCAATGTGAGACAGGAGTCCATCAAAATCCTAAAGGAGAACACAGGTAGCAAGCACTTCGACCTCAGCCGCAGCAACTTCTTCCTAGAAACATCACCAAAGGCACGGGAAGCCAGGGCAAAAATGAACTATTGGGATTTCATCAAGATAAAAAGCTTTGGCACAGCAAAAGAAACAGTCCACAAAACCAAAAGACAACCGACAGAATGGGAGAAATTATTTGCAAATGACCTATCAGATAAAGGGCTACTACCCAATATGTATA